>NC_092713.1:293412573-293701441 GCF_047496885.1 Scyliorhinus torazame
GGGACAGGCGGCAGCCGCCCTGGCTGGAGGGACACCTGACCGACAGGACGAGGAGGGGGAGGAGGACGTCGCGGCCCCACGGCAACGGAGGCACCCGAGGGCGCCCCGTGTGTACCGGCCCCGGCTGTCGTACCAGGACCTCACCGGCCGGGAATGCAGGAGGCGACTCCGGGTGAGCTGGGAAACCGTGGCACACATCTGCCACCTGCTGGCACACCTGTCACCGCGTGGCACTGGCGGGGGGCACCCTCTCCCCGCGTCCGTCCAGGTTACGGTGGCCCTGAACGTTTATGCAATGGGGTCATTCCAGGCGCCAGGTGGGGACCTGTCCGGCATATCGCAGACATCGGTGCACCGGTGCATCCGGGCAGTGACAGACGCCCTATATGCCATTGCGCACCACTACATCCGCTTCCCCGTGGACCGGGCCAGCCAAGATGCCCGGGCCGTGGGCTTCCCTGCCGTGGCCGGGTTCCCCATGGTCCAGGGCGCGATCGATGGGATGCACGTCGCCGTGCGGCCACCTGCAGAGAACAGGGCCGTGTTCACCAATAGGAAGGGGACCTATTCGATGAACATACAGGTGGTCTGCGACCACCGCATGAGGATCCTGCACGTCTGCGCCCGTTACCCAGGCAGTGTACACGACTCATACGTGTTATCACGGTCATACATCACCGGCATGTACGAGGGACGCCATCCCCGGCTGAGGGGCTGGTTGCTGGGCGACAGGGGCTACCCATTGCAATCGTGGCTGATGACGCCTCTACGGAGGCCACGCAATGAGGCGGAGAACCGCTACAATGATGCCCATGTAGCAACAAGGGGAGTGATCGAGAGGTGCTTTGTGCTGCTAAAGATGCGTTTCAGGTGCCTGGACCTCTCTGGGGGCGCCCTCCAGTACCGGTCGGCTGCTCATTGTGGTGTGCTGCATCCTGCACAACATAGCCCAGCAGAGGGGCGATGTGCCGCAGGCAGAGGAGGGCGGAGTGGAGGAGCAGCAGGAAGAGGTTCAGTCCTCCCCAGATGAGGGGGATGGGGGCAATGGTCAGGGCAGACGGGGTAGACACAGGCGGGTGGCTGTCCACCGTTACCGGCTGGCCCAGCGGGCACGGGACAGACTGATAGCCGCCCGCTTCACTGACTAGATGGGCGTGGGAATCGCGTAGTATGGCCACAGACCGCACACCATGGCAACACCCGACCACCCACACCCCCCACCCAGCACCCTCACCCCCCACCCCCCACCCCACCCGCATGCACACCACCCCCCCCCCCCATTGCCGATCCACCTGCGGCACAACTGCCGTGCTCACACAGTTGCCGGTGGACGCGTGTCTATTGCAGGCCATGGAGGATGATGACAACCCGCTCTGCGATGAGCTCCTGGCTCCACATCTTTGGACAATGTCTGACCCATGGCCACAGTACCACCATCCACCCGGACCATCCCTGCATGCGGCTGTGACACTGCAGCGCACGGTCCCGTCCTCTGCCTGGGGGGATGTTGATGGCGGCCCAGGGGGAAGGGGGCAGACTCACCTGGGGCTGAAGTAAGACCACCCCTCACACACACACTTGCGCTCAACGTACATGACGCCCCCGCACGCTTTGGACAGAGCACAAAGGCAGCTTCTGTAGGTGTAACATTGACTTTAATAACAAAAGCAGTTCATTCACGTGCCCTAGCCCCTAAAACTCATCTGTGCCCTGCACCGTGCCAACTTACTCGTGTCTAATTGTTTGGCCCTACGGGCCCTTTGACTACATCTACGTGGTTCCCCAGACGGTACAGCAGAACTGGAGGTGGACTCCTGTGATTCCTGCCCTCTGACATGGGATCCCTTTGGCGGCCGTTTCCTGGGGCGCCCTGGCCTAGATGGGCCAGGCTGCGGCCCGGGCGACTGGATGGCGAGCTGCCAGCCTGTCCTGCCCGTTGCCCACCCGATGCACCTGGGACGGAAGGGGGGGGGAGCCCAAGGTGTTGAGGTGTTCCGGGACCTCTCCTACAATGGGACCCGGAACGGGCCCCAGCACCTCCTCCTCCCTCAGGGTGCCCGATGGCCCCCGGGCCTCTACATGGGTGGGGGATGCGAACGGACTGGCCATTGGACGCCCCCCCCGACATCTGGATCTGCCAGTCCTGGAGGCCTGTGCTGGTATCGACAGGGGTCTGCAGGTTTGCAGCCATGGAGCCCAGGGGATTGGCAAACCCTGTCTGTGACTGCGACGCCGGCTGGCACATGGGCAATGGCGCCGATGCCCTCAGCGATGGCCTGCTGAGACTGGGCCATGGCCTTACGAGACTGTGCCACGGAGTTGAGCCCCTCTGCCATCTGCCGCTGGCGCTGGCTCATGGCCTCCTGTGAGAGGGCAGCCATGTCCTGGGCCACAGACGCCGCCTGCACGGAAAGCCCCAGGCCTCGCAAACCGCTCCCCATGTCTGACACCGTCGCACCCATTGTCTCCATCGCGGACGCCACCCGTGCGGTGTCGGCCTGGGTGGCACGCGTGACCGGCACCACTGTCAGCTCCTGGACACGGGTGGACTCCTCCACCTGCGACTGCAGCCGCCGCAAGCTGGCCGTCACCTTTTTCGCTCGTCCCAGGTTCGGTGGTTGCATCGGACCTATGGGTGGGTGTGGTAACTCCAGAAACCCGGGATCCATCTGGGCGGCAGATGTTCGCATGCGCCAGGATGCCCTCCGACCTCCCGGCCCCTCTGCTGCTCCTACCTCCACCTGCTGTACCGGGACAGCTGTGTTGTGCGCACCAGTGAGTGCACCAGACACCTCATCACTAAAGTGCCCAACCGAGGTGAGCGTCTCTGCGATGGGGGGTGTTGGTGACAGCAGTGGCGTTGTGTCGTGCGCATCGTCCCACTCTGGGTCCATGGCACTTTGGGGTGGCAGTTCGTCTCCACCCATCCACTCTGAGTCACTGTCCGGTATTTCAGTTTCCTGGGTAGGGGTGTCCTCGGTTGTGATTTCGTGGCTCGGCTATGACGGGGGCCTGTGGCTGCCCCTCTCGTCGCTGGGGGCACACGCCTGCGTTGCTGCACCCGTGCGTCGTCTCCCTGTTGCTCCAGGTCTCTCCGTCTCCCGTGGTCTCCGAGGGGCATCATGCGGGCGTCGCGTGCCAGAGGGTCCAGGTCTCTCCGTCTCCCGTGGTCTCCGAGGGGCATCATGCGGGTGTCTCGAGCCAGAGGGTCTGTGTCTCTCCGTATCCCGTGGCCTCCGAGGGGCATCGTGCGGGTGGTCTGCATCGGCGAGGATGGGTGCTTCGACGTTTGCTCCTGCGATACACAATGAAGCATGCATGGTTAGAAACGCAGGCGGTGATCAGCTGATATGGGGGAGGGGGGTGGATATGGGGGAGGGGGGGATATGGGGGAGGGGGGGGGGAGATATGGGGGAGGGGGGAGATATGGGGGAGGGGGGGGATATGGGGGAGGGAGTATATGGGGACGGGCTGTCGGTGGCTCACTTGCTGGTGGGCCCCCGACCTCTGCACCGGCAACCTCCCGGTCCTCAGGTCCGCCAGCCAGTTCCAGGGCCCTTTCCTCATGTTCGGTCAGTGGCCTCTCATCAGCTGGGCCTCCTCCAGTCCTCACATGCTCCCTATTGTTGTGTGCGCGCTTACCCTGTGTGGGGGGGCTCCCTGGTGTTGTGTGTGCGCTTCTCCTGTGGGGGGGTGGGGGGGGGCAGGGGTAAAAGGCAACCGTGTTAGACAGGTACATGAATGCACGCCATCGGTTGCGCGTGTATTGCAGAGGTTAAGGTTAGGGCTGGATTCACTTGGGGGATATGGGGGAGGGGGGAGGGATATGGGGGGAGGGGGGAGGGATATGGGGGGAGGGGGGATATGGGGGGAGGGAGGGATGGGGGGGGCGCTCACCCTGGCTGCCCTGACGAGGTCGTTCACCACCTTGTGGCACTGGGTGCCTGTCCGTGGTGTCAGGGCCACAGCGCTGACGGCCTCTGCCACTTCCCTCCACAGACGCCGGCTGTGGCGTGGGGCGACTCTGCGGCCGTGTCCGGGATACAGGGCCTCCTTCTTCTGCTCCACTGCTTCCAGGAGCGCCTCAATGTCGCGGGACTGGAACCTCGGAGCTGAGCGGCGGGCGGCCATCCGGTCGGGTCTTCTGGTCGGGTGGGGGGGAGCAGCGCGTCTTTTGAGCCGCCACACCGTGCGGCGTGCATGATGCCGAACGGCGTGAACCACATGAGCCAGCGCGAATAGCGTCACACCGCTGCTAGCTCATTCCGGGCCGGAGAATTAGCCACGTTTGGGGCGGCGCGATGCAAGTGTGATTCGCGCCGTTCGGCGGACATCGCGCCGATATCGGAGAATCTCGCCCCTTCTGTCAGTGAAGGAACGGTGACATATTTCCAAGTCAGGATGATGTGTGTGGCTTGGGGTGAATTTGTAGGTGATGGCATCCCTGTGCATTGTTGGAGATGGCAATTGTCTGGCACTTGGTGTGGCGCAAAGGAATCCAGCAGTCCTGTCGATGTTTCCCCATCACTTCACTGAGCAGAGGTCTTGTGGCTCAGTAAATAGTGTCGCTGCCGACAAGGCAGCAGTTTTGGGTTCAAACCACATTCCAGGACTCCTTGGCAAGGAAAGGAGGGCTGATGACTCAGTTCACCACATTGATAATCAGCCTGTTCATCCTCCCAGAACTTCCCCACTATTCCCCAAAGGAGACAAACGTGTGTGAAGATATGAAAAAAATAAACTATCACTTGGCTGAACTCTATTTCAGCAGTTTTACACCTCAACAACTTGCATCAATGTTAAAGAAATGGTGTAGGAAAGCATGTTCACAGCAGCATTACCGCAGACATCAGATTGTAGCAATAACTAAAGAGGGCACAAATGTTACAGCAACTGTGGTGAAGATTGGAAAACACTGGGTGAAATTTAGCAGAGTGGCGCAGCCGTCGGGCAAATGTCATGGAAGCCGTCGGCCTCCAGGGAGACCTCCTATGCCATATTTTTTGGGACTTCGTTAAAAGCAGTGAAGGGGCAGGGCCCATGGCATCATGTTGGTGGGCACCCTGCCAGCAAACTAATTTTTAAAATCGGGAATGGGGCACCCCAATACAGACAATTAAAAATAGAACCTACCCCCACAGAACACACTGCACCCCCCCCCCCCCCCCCCAACTGTGGAAACACACCCACAGGATGCCCAACCCCAACCCCCACAGAACACCGACCTACGCAACACCTCCCCTACTGAGCACCCCACTCCCACAGATCACCCTCTTGGAGCTGCCCATTAACACTACCTAGGCACTGCCCCTGGCACTTTTTGCACCACACTTGTTTTAAATCCAGAGCTGTGCTAGAAGAGCACGTGAAGCAACAGCACACTTCATCGAACCACAAATGTAAATATTTTTTTGTTTCCAAGCAATGACTTTTTGATTGTCTCTGCTGAGTTGATAGCATGTTTGTGCACATTTCTGCTATGCAGTTGTGTCACCGCACTGGAATTATGTTTGGTGTGCCAGAGAGAAAATGGTTTTACACATTGTTAATCGGCTTTTTCATAGGGCTGTGGTGAAACTGACCTGAATTTCACTCCTTCCAGGGGACCGAAGAGTGCTTCTGTCTGCTGGCTGAACTCCACTGAGACCTCGGTCCGTTTTCTTGTGTCGGGGTTACAGGACAGCCCCTCAGCAGAATTCCCCAGCACCAAGAGGGAACTGAAGTAAAAGTTGTGCTGGTGAAAGATAACGATGAGAGAATTGTCAATGTTAAAGTGGAAGACCTGCTCCAAAGATCCGAAATCTGAATTGAGTCTTGATATGATATCCATGTGGAGCCTAAGCCGAGAGAAAGGTGGCCTCTATTTTATTGTACCCCTCCAAAAGTAACATCCTTGGGCCTTGCGCCACTGCCTCAGTGAATACTGCCACCTCTATTCTGGCAGCCCATGGGGTCAGCAGTATCAGAAGTGCAAGGCAGGGAAATCATGCAAACTCCATCTCCTTAACATCATTTGCAAGGGGTGGAGCAGTGCTTAAAAGTTAAGGCTGATGGCCGTCCCTGTTGGAATGTAGGGATGGAAATCTAGGTTGGAATATGGATGCAGTCCAATCATGTCCATTTAAGAGGGATACAGTGGCCAGCATGCTTTTCAGAACCCAAAACGCCTGGGGCCTCAGCTCAGTTTCTGACCTTTGGGCCACTATTTCTTCTTTACCTCAGCCTCCTCTTTTCTGGCAATGCTACCGCACATCTGCATTGAACCCCCAGGTTCTACTACATTTTTCTTCTATTCCCATTTCAGGCTAACCTGTGTATGTTGCACCTCTTCTCTTCTTCGAAGTAAGGTATCATCTCCTTCAAAGAGAGCATTGGTTTTATGTAAGAATGAACTCCAGAGATCCATGCAGATAAGCACACGCCATTCATATACCCATACTAATATACACACACAATTACACTTATCACACAAACAAGAATCTGGGCGGCACACGGCGCAGTGGTTAGCACTGGGACTATGGCGCTGAGGACCCGGGCTTGAATCCCGGCCCTGGGTCACTGTCCGTGTGGCGTTTGCACATTCTCCCCGTGTCTGCGTGGGTTTCACCCCCACGACCCAAAGATATGCAGGTTAGGTGGATTGGCCACGCTAAATTGCCCCCGAATTGGAAAAAACAATAATTTGCTATTCTAAATTTATTTCCAAGAAATACAAACAAGGATCTTATAAACCAACTGACTTCAGAGGCGATGGGCGTGAATCAGTAAATTCTGGCGTTGGAGCTTGGGTGTGCCAAACCTTTCGACAAGATTGAATGGTCTTCGCTGCCGTACGTCAACTGGTAAAATCAGATCTTACAAACTGTGCAGTCTGTTACAGCCTGACTACAAAACAGGTCACGATGGGACAGATCTTCCTGTTGCTGTCGAGGTCACTTTGTTTCAGTGCAAACATGCCTCACAGGTCAGTCCAAGGCACATCTGCAGTTCCTTCCTGCTTAAAGGAAGTGACTAATTTTCTATAAATTCCCAGTTCAAAGAAGACACCAAATGGAAGGGATGGATATTTCTAGATGAGGCAGATGTTTAACTCTTCGATTTAAATATCTTGATATACATCGCTGCTAAAATGTCGCATATAATAATCATGACAGATTGAAGTATTAACTTTGCGTGACTGGGGACAGACTTGGACTTGTTTCTAAGCAGTAGAACGTTGTGCTTGTCCACAGTATCAGTGCCTGGTGGGTTTTAGTTGGGCCACAAGGGGTCAGATAGTTAGCCTGAGGGGGTGGGATTGCTCCTGCTCCAGGATCACTATGGACAACTTCAGCTGCCTGTGATTGGTCAACTAGCTGCTGGTAACAGATCAAAGATTGGAGTAGGTTTTGAAGAACCTTTGTTTTGGTTTAGCTTTAGGCAGTGGGGTCCAGAAGGTAGTCAGCTCAGCTTCAACGAGTTGGGCAATTTTAGGAATATCATCCAGCATCTTAAACCAACAGATCTGAATATCTGGCAGCCAAAGCAAATAAAGGGGAGGGTCTAAGATAGAAAAAATCACCATATCCTCGTGTCCTCCCCAGTGCTACCATTGTGACTGCATCTATGCAAGGCCATATCATAGAATAATAGAATTTACAGTGCAGAAGGAGGCCATTCGGCCCATCGAGTCTGCACCGGCTCTTGGAAAGAGCACCCCACCCAAGGTCAACACCTCCACCCTATCCCCATAACCCAGTAACCCCAAACAACACTAAGGGCAATTTTGGACACTAAGGGCAATTTATCATGGCCAATCCGCCTAACCTGCACATCTTTGGACTGTGGGAGGAAACCGGAGCACCCGGAGGAAACCCACGCGCACACTGGGAGGATGTGCAGACTCCGCACAGGCAGTGACCCAAGCCGGAATCGAACCTGGGACCCTGGAGCTGTGAAGCAATTGTGCTATCCACAATGCTACCGTGCTGCGTAACCTAATCTTTCCCAGAATGCTAAATCTATGCTCATATACACATATGCTACTACATGCATGTGCTACCACATGTGTGTGGAGAGCACAATTACTTCACAGCTCCAGGGTCCCAGGTTCAATTCCGGCTTGGGTCACTGTCTGTGCGGAGTCTGCACATCCTCCCCGTGTGTGCGTGGGTTTCCTCCGGGTGCTCCGGTTTCCTTCCACGGTCCAAAGATGTGCAGGTTAGGTGGATTGGCCGTGATAAATTGCCCTTCATGTCCAAAATTGCCCTTAGTGTTGGGTGGGGTTGCTGGGTTGTGGGAATAGGGTGGAGGTGTTGACCTTGGGTAGGGTGCTCTTTCCAAGAGCCGGTGCAGACTCGATGGGCCGAATGGCCTCCTTCTGCACTGTAAATTCTATGATAATCTATGCACAGTGCCTTATATATCCTCACAAACACGCATACAGCATATTGTATGCCCAAGTGACAATCTTCGAAACTCATACAAACAAGGGTCTCGATTTAACAGGGTATCATGATTCTCCCTCCCTTCCCACTAATGAAAAAATCAGTGGTGAACTCATCCTGGTTGCATAGCTCCCTCCCCTTGCCCCAAAAAGCTGTCAGTCACTTAATGCTCAGAGGGGCCTTAATTGTTTCAAAGCAAAATTCCTGCCCACCTGGGAGGAGGTCTGCCTCAGAGTTGCCAGCCAATCAGAGGCCAGAAACTCTGTGGTCCCAGCAGTGGCACCAGCAGAATGGCTACTGCTGGGATTGTATCGAGCTCCCCAACCACCAGGTGCTGAAGTGACAGTGAAATGCAGGTTCTATTGGCAGGTGCCAACAAGTGGAGTCAGAGGCTGGAACGGTGGCACAGTGATTTACACTGTTGCCTTTCAGCACTAGGCTTTGATTCTGAACTTGGGTGGTTGTGTGGAGTTTGTACTTTCTCTCCGTGTCTGTCTGGACTTTCTCCGGGTGCTCCGGTTTCCTCCCACAGTCCAAAGCTGGGCAAGTCAGGAGGATTGGCCATGTTAAATTGCCCTTTGCTGTCCAAAGATGTATAAGTTAGTCAGGGTTACAGGGATAGGGTGGGGGGAGTGGACCTAGGATACTCAGAGTGTCGGTGCAGGCACGATGGGCTGAATGGCCTCCTTTTGCACTGTAGGATTTATGTGGTTCCAACGATGGAGGGCTCGGGTAGGCATGCCGTGTTGGAGAGACAGAAACATACATAGAAAATAGGGGCAGGAGGAAGCCATTCGGCCCTTTGAACCTGCTCTCTCATTAATTCTGATCTTGGCTGATCAATACCCTGATCCCCCCCGCCCCACTCCCTTCCCCCCCCCATATCCCTTGATCCCCAAGAGCTATATCTAATTCCTTCTTGAAATTGCACAATTTAGTCGCCTCAACTGCTTTCTGTAGTAGTGAATTCCACAGATTCACCACTCTCTGGGTGAAGACACTTTTCCTCACCCCAGTCCTAAAAGGTGTAGGGCTGCACGGTGGCGCAGTGGTTAGCACTGCTGCCTACGACGCTGAGGACCCAGGTTCGGTCCCGGCCCTGGGTCACTATCTGTGTGGAGTTTGCACATTCTCTCCAAGCCTGCGTAGGTTTCACCCCCACAACCCAAAGATGTGCATGTTCGGTGCATTGGCGACGCTAAATTGCCCATTAATTGGAAAAAAATAATTGGGTGCTCTACATTAATTTTTAAAAAGTCCTAAAAGGTTTACCCCTTATCCTCAAACTATGACCCCTAGTTCTAGAACATAGAACATAGAACAATACAGCGCAGTACAGGCCCTTCGGCCCACGATGTTGCACCGAAACAAAAGCCATCCAACCTACACTATGCCATTATCATCCATATGTTTATCCAATAAACTTTTAAATGCCCTCAATGTTGGCGAGTTCACCACTGTAGCAGGTAGGGCATTCCACGGCCTCACTACTCTTTGCGTAAAGAACCTACCTCTGACCTCTGTCCTATATCTATTACCCCTCAGTTTAAAGTTATGTCCCCTCGTGCCAGCCATATCCATCCGCGGGAGAAGGCTCTCACTGTCCACCCTATCCAACCCCCTGATCATTTTGTATGCCTCTATTAAGTCTCCTCTTAACCTTCTTCTCTCCAACGAAAACAACCTCAAGTCCATCAGCCTTTCCTCATAAGATTTTCCCTCCATACCAGGCAACATCCTGGTAAATCTCCTCTGCACCCGCTCCAAAGCCTCCACGTCCTTCCTATAATGCGGTGACCAGAACTGTACGCAATACTCCAAATGCGGCCGTACCAGAGTTCTGTACAGCTGCAACATGACCTCCCGACTCCGGAACTCAATCCCTCTACCAATAAAGGCCAACACTCCATAGGCCTTCTTCACAACCCTATCAACCTGGGTGGCAACTTTCAGGGATCTATGTACATGGACACCTAGATCCCTCTGCTCATCCACACTTTCAAGAACTTTACCATTAGCCAAATATTCCGCATTCCTGTTATTCCTTCCAAAGTGAATCACCTCACACTTCTCTACATTAAACTCCATTTGCCACCTCTCGGCCCAGCTCTGCAGCTTATCTATATCCCTCTGTAATCTGCTACATCCTTCCACACTATCGACAACACCACCGACTTTAGTATCGTCTGCAAATTTACTCACCCACCCTTCTGCGCCTTCCTCTAGGTCATTGATAAAAATGACAAACAGCAACGGCCCCAGAACAGATCCTTGTGGTATTCCACTTGTGACTGTACTCCATTCTGAACATTTCCCATCAACCACCACCCTCTGTCTTCTTTCAGCTAGCCAATTTCTGATCCACATCTCTAAATCACCCTCAATCCCCAGCCTCCGTATTTTTTGCAATAGCCTACCGTGGGGAACCTTATCAAACGCTTTGCTGAAATCCATATACACCACATCAACTGCTCTACCCTCGTCTACCTGTTCAGTCACCTTCTCAAAGAACTCAATAAGGTTTGTGAGGCATGACCTACCCTTCACAAAGCCATGCTGACTATCCCTGATCATATTATTCCTATCTAGATGATTATAAATCTTGTCTCTTATAATCCCCTCCAAGACTTTACCCACTACAGACGTGAGGCTCACCGGCCTATAGTTGCCGGGGTTGTCTCTGCTCCCCTTTTTGAACAAAGGGACCACATTTGCTGTCCTCCAGTCCTCTGGCACTATTCCTGTAGCCAATGATGACATAAAAATCAAAGCCAAAGGTCCAGCAATCTCTTCCCTGGCCTCCCATAGAATCCTAGGATAAATCCCATCAGGTCCCGGGGACTTATCTATTTTCAGCCTGTCCAGAATTGCCAACACCTCTTCCCTACCTACCTCAATGCCATCTATTCTATTAGCCTGGGGCTCAGCATTCTCCTCCACAACATTATCTTTTTCCTGAGTGAATACTGACGAAAAATATTCATTTAGTATCTCGCCTATCTCTTCAGACTCCACACACAATTTCCCATCCCTGTCCTTGACTGGTCCTACTCTTTCCCTAGTCATTCGCTTATTCCTGACATACCTATAGAAAGCTTTTGGGTTTTCCTTGATCCTTCCTGCCAAATACTTCTCATGTCCCCTCCTTGCTCGTCTTAGCTCTCTCTTTAGATCCTTCCTCGCTACCTTGTAACTATCCATCGCCCCAACCGAAACTTCACACCTCATCTTCACATAGGCCTCCTTCTTCCTCTTAACAAGAGATTCCACTTCCTTGGTAAACCACGGTTCCCTCGCTCGACGCCTTCCTCCCTGTCTGACCGGTACATACTTATCAAAAGGACTCCCCCACCCTTGGGAACATTCTTTCTGAACCTACCCTGTCTAATCCTGTTAGAATTTTGTACGTTTCTCGGAGAGCCCCCCCCTCACTCTTCTAAACGCCAATGATATAATCCTAACCAACTTAGTTTCTCCTCATATGACAGTCCCACCATCCCAGAAATCAGCCTGGTAGACCTTTGTTGCACTCCTTCCATAGCAAGAATATACTTCCTCAGACAAGGACACCAAAACTACACACCATACTCCAGGTGTGGCCTAACCTGCTTGGCAGGAGAGTTTTTTTTCTTTTTGATGATGTTGCTTCACCTCCATTTTAATTGATGAATCAGTTTTTGTGTTTTGGGGCTTATTTTTGTACTGGTAAAGTTTGAGGTCACGTACCAACCGACTCAAGAACAGCTTCTTCCCTGCTGCCATCAGACTTTTGAATGGACCTACCTCGTATTAAGTTGATCTTTTCTCTACACCCTAGCAGTGACTGTAACATTACATTCTGCAGTCTCTCCTTCCTTCCCGATGTACGGTATGCGCCGTCTGCAAATCACCAATGCCCAATACAATTAAGCAGGCGGCCCTTTTGCTTGCCACCAGCCTGCATATTGGAAGCTTCGGGGATAAATGCTTAAGCTGGGCCTCTCCTGCCATGAGTTAATTCCCAGCTCTGGTGGAATGAGGCCCTTTAGTAAATTGGCCTGTGGGCAGGTGGCCCTGCCCAATGCCTTCCCCACTGCTGATCAATTTATAGTGGAGGCAGAGGTTGATGTGCACAGTGCCAATGGCCTGCAGACCCTCCACTGGGGTGGGAGTGGGCATTAATCCCAGCACACATTCATAACTCCTATACATGCACCCGACCGCACCTAACATGCAAGGCATGTAGTGGCCCTACATATATCATCTTGTACATGTGTGAAACTATGTCCATGGTAAAATGTGCAAATATGCAACTGATGTCAGCATCTATTTCTATCTTTGGGCTAAGGCCATTGACCTGGAAGTCTCAAGATAGCCTAACACCACTCAATCTCCTTTCTATATGATCTGCAGTCTCGGCTGTCTCCTGCTGACTGTTTCATTGGTAAAACAAGCAACAAATTGATTTTGTCTTTTGATGTCACTGATGTGAGTTTCCATTGGGTGTACACGCAATCTACCTGCCGTCATTCGCTGAAAGTGGTTAAAAACATTGTAGTTATCTTGTCTGTTCTGCCAACCAGCCTTGCTTCTATATTTATTTTTGTCACCTAGTCTCCTCATTCCACTATTGTTGCAGCTGGCCTATTAGACTGTGAGGCAAGACTGTTAGGGTGCAAGTAGCAGTTTACAAAACAAATGGACATTCTGGGGACAGTTACAGTTTACAAATCAGGCGCATAGAACCAAATGGTCAGAAGTTTGCAACATGCCATGTTTCATGATGGAGACGCCTGGATTTCGGAGTCTACATTAGTCGCTCTCAATGTAAAAACAGATGCTTACTTTATATCTGTAGGTTTAAAGTCAGTTGATCCTTTTCTCTCACCTTCTCAGAGCACCAATTGCATTTTAAATGTGTGCAGCAGTGTGTGGATGGCCTGGTCTGCAAGATTAGGCTTGCTAGAAGTGAACAGTGTTTTTCTTGGCAGGAGAGGTTTATTTTATTTTGATGATGTTGCTTCACCTCCATTTTAATTGATGAATCGGTTTTTGTGTTTTGGGCCTTATTTTTGTACTGGTAAAGCTTGACGCCCACCTTCGTAAATGCGGAAATATTTGACATCACTAACAACATTTGGCCCCACATATTGCCACTTATCTTAACGTGTGCACGTGCCTTTAAAGTAAAACTGTTCAGCAGATTTTCTTTTACACCTCCTGTTCAGCCAGCTCCCTGTTTGTGGTCAATGGTATGCAGCCAGCTTCGAATAATTATTCTGATGAGCAGGTAAAATTGCCTGGTTTTAGCCGTAGCCAAAAACTGGGATAAACGGCCTAATCTTAACCTTAATCATGTGGTGCAAGATTGACCTTAATATTTGTCCACATATATGCAGCCCTATCCCTTCAAATTCAAGCTGCTGGTGACATTTGTCTGCCCCAATAAAAAGCAGTATTGGAACTAAAACAAGTGTTTCAAACAACCCGATCGCCTAGAATTGTGCGCAATCAGCTCCATGCACTGTGAACTGACCCACAACAACTGGACTGGTGACATGTCATTCACAATACAGATGTTGCTGGGAATCGGAAAATCAAGGCTAGTGGGCGTGATTCTCCCATGCCGCGCCGTACGGGAGAATCGCCGTTCGCGTCATTTTTTCCCGCGGTGCCGGTCCGACGTCGGCAGGCGATTCTCCGAGGAGCGGAGAATCGGTGCCATTTGCGCCGGGGCGTTTGACGCGGCGCCGGTCGCGGGCGGCTGTCCGCGGCTGGGCCGCCGATTCTCCTGCCTTGATGGGCCGAGCAGCTGCGCGGAAACGGCAGAGTCCCGCCGGCGCCGTTCACTGCTGGCGGGAACTCTGCGCGAAGGGTCGAGGGGCGGCCAGTGGGGCGGGGAAAAGTGCTCCTTCACCGGCGGGGGGGGGGCCTCCGATGGGTTCTGGCCCGCGGTCGGGGCCCACCAATCGGCAGGCTGGCCTCTCCGGTCCTGGCCCTACTTTATTACGCGGCCGGCCCCTGAACCCCTACACCATGTTGCGTCGGGCCGGCGCGCTGAGGAAGTCCCCCGCGCATGCACGGGTTGGCACGGTGTCCATTTGCCGGCGGGAAGGAGGCTGGAGCGGCGTGAACCGCTCCAGCACCGTAGGGGGCCAGAATCGGTAATCCCCACGCCTGTTTCGCACCATTGTGAAATGCGACGGCGTTCACGACGGTGCGAACACTCTGTCTCCATTTCGGAGAATCGCGCCCAATATCTTCCAGAAGCAGAAAATCACAAGGCCGAGCATATTCTTGTGTGCGTTCCACTGTTTAATGTTTGTGCATCACTGCCAAAGGATGATTGGCACGATGCAATATTGATAAATTGCTGGCTTGAGTTGAGGTTTTATCGCTTTGGTTTTCAAATGGTCCAGATGCAACTGGAATTTTCTGCTGGATGCCACCTGATCATCAATCATCCAAGTTAAGCCTTCGTAATAGGTGGTTAAAGTATAAACATTTCAAGCTCTCCTTCCACAAGGTAGATGCTGTACACAAATAAAACTGTGGGATATATTATCTGGATGCCAAAGTAGATTGCACCTGTGCCTGCAGCTGCTGTTACACGGTGGAGCAAAGCGTCCTACTTTCTTCACCATGAGCTTTTGCTGTTTATCCTGTGGTGCAGCTGGTTTTTATGGCAGAATGTTTGATGGACATAAGGTTTGCAGGGAGCAGTGGAGGAGGGGGAGGAGCGGTGTAAAAGTGGCATCTGGCTTGCTACTGACTGTAATGACGCAACGGGCAAGTATACAATACAATTTTAGCATGGGTCCAAATGCCCCCACATTTTATGTGACACACTTAATTCATCTGTCGTGTTCCATAACTGACTGAATTATAAGCGGTCACAACTGTTGGGGCAGAATTTTACCTTCGCACAGTGGACGGATGTCCTTGACACCATTACGCCAGATTCCAATATTATCGGAAGTTAACAGGGCCAAATGTCAGCTCACCAGCCTTCCAGATCGTGTCAGTCATCATCCAATTCGCTGCCAATTGTTGGAGTCCATGTGAATTAACGGTGGCCATGCAAGCTCCACAGGAAGGTGGGAATCAGGGTAAGGCCATCAGAGGTGTACCAGGGCAGGATTATAGTCACCGAGTTACACGGGTGAAGCTGCAGTGAGGCTACAGGAGAGATGAGGCGGTTCGTGTTCAAAGCACTTTAAACAAACATTCGAGGTTGAGGCAGTAAAGGCTTCTGCTTTAGGGAACTCCCATGAATACCTTCTCAAGCGCAATTAAAGATGGACAATAAATGGTGTCCTCGCCAGCGACACCCGCATGCCATGAATTCATTTTTAAAAATATATATTTTGATGCTTCACCTCAGAAATTTTTTAAAACTTTCAGAATAATGTAAAGCCAACAGAAGATGGAGGGGTTCTCCCTTTGGGAGACTAGGTACAGGATTTTCCGTCCAGCAACGCGGGAATCGTGAAATACGGTCGGGCGAAGAATTCGGCGTCAGCCAAAAATCGAGGTTGGCGCCGGGCAACAAACTGAATGCCATGCTCCTTGACAGTGGCGTGAGTGTGTTCATCTTGGCTGGGATGAGGGTTGGCATGCATTAGAATTTTGCAAGTTCTATGTGGTGCCAGTGCGAGCCCATTAATGGGACCGGAGTCGCTCTGGGACTGGCACTGCTTTCGTTTGCGTAGAACACTCGCGATTCAGTCTCCGCATCAGCACTTCCAAACGCAGAATTCCGCTGTATGTACCCCCGCCGGAGGCGAATGAACCTGTTTTACGACCCACCTGGGAGCACAAATTGGGATGCAATTCTGTATCCCTTGCCAGGCAAATTTATGCATGATGAGAAATACGAGGGATTGCCAAGGGAATCCCACTATCGGGTCATCATTTTGAGTGGGAACCCCGATAGCGATGTCCCGCGCCACCCCACCCCCCTAGGCAAATCAGCCTGAACCTCCCACCCCTCCGCACCACAAAGCAGTCCCCCACCCTAGGATTGCCTTTGTGCCCCCCACCCCTTCCCCCAAGGTAGGGCGTGTTCTGCCCCTAACGAGGGAGACCCACCCCAGGAGTCTCTGCAATAGGGAAACTCCCTAGGGCCACCTGCAATAGGGAGACCCCCCAGGTGCACCTGCAATAGGGAGACCCTACAATAGGGAGACCCCCCAAAGACACCTACAATAGGGAGACCCCCCAGGGACACCTACAATAGGGAGACCCCCCAGGGACACCTACAATAGGGAAACCCCCTAGGGCCACCTGCAATAGAGACCTCCCCAGGGGCACCTACAATAAGGAGCCCCCCCCCCAGGGACACCTGCAATAGGGAGACCCCCCCCCCCCCCCCAGGGACACCTGCAATAGGGAGACCCCCCCAGGGACACCTGCAATAGGGTGACCCCCCAGGGATACCTGCAATAGGGAGACCCCCCCCCCCCCCCCCCCAGGGACTCCCTAACTAGAGGGACCATCCCAGAGAGACCACCTGACTAATGGGACCCTCTCCATAGAGACCCCCTGACTAAAGGGACCCCCACAGAGTCCCCCTAACTAATTGACCCACCCCCACACGGACTAAAGGGACCCCCCCCCCCCACAGAGATCCCCTAACTAAAGGGACCTCCACAGGGTCCCCCTGACAAAAGGAACCTCCAACAGGTACACGCTGATTAAAGACCCATAAGACCATAAGACATAGGAGCGGAAGTAAGGCCATTCGGCCCATCGAGTCCACTCCACCATTCAATCATGGCTGATTTCAACTCCATTTACCCGCTCTCTCTCCATAGCCCTTAATTCCTCGAGAAATCAATAATTTATCAACTTCTGTCTCAAAGACACTCAACGTCCTGGCCTCCACCGCCCTCTGTGGCAATGAATTCCACAGACCCACCACTCTCTGGCTGAAGAAAATTCTCCTCATCTCTGTTCTAAAGTGACTCGCTTTTATTCTAAGGCTGTGCCCCCGGGTCCTAGTCTCCCCTGCTAATGGAAACAACTTCCCTACATCCACCCTATCTAAGCCATTCATTATCTTGTAAGTTTCTATTAGATCTCCTCTCAACCTCCTAAACTCCAATGAATATAATCCCAGGATCCTCAGACGTTCATCGTATGTTAGGCCTACCATTCCTGGGATCATCCGTGTGAATCTCCGCTGGACCCGCTCCAGTGCCAGTATGTCTTTCCTGAGGTGTGGGGCCCAAAATTGCTCACAGTATTCTAAATGGGGCCTAACTAATGCTTTATAAAGCTTCAGAAGTACATCCCTGCTTTTATATTCCAAGCCTCTTGAGATGAATGACAACATTGCATTTGCTTTCTTAATTACGGACTCAACCTGCAAGTTTACCTTTAGAGAATCCTGGACTAGGACTCCCAAGTCCCTTTGCACTTCAGCGTTATGAATTTTGTCACCGTTTAGAAAATAGTCCATGCCTCTATTCTTTTTTCCAAAGTGCAAGACCTCGCACTTGCCCACTTTGAATTTCATCAGCCAATTCTTGGGCCACTCTCCTAAACTGTCTAAATCTTTCTGCAGCCTCCCCACCTCCTCCATACTACCTGCCCCTCCACCTATCTTCGTATCATCGGCAAACTTAGCCAGAATGCCCCCAGTCCCGTCATCTAGATCGTTAATATATAAAGAGAACAGCTGTGGCCCCAACACTGAACCCTGCGGGACACCACTCGTCTCCGGTTGCCATTCCGAAAAAGAACCTTTTTATCCCAACTCTCTGCCTTCTGCCTGACAGCCAATCGTCAGTTAGTACATGTTAGTACCTTGCCTCGAATATCATGGGCCCTTATGTTACTCAGCAGTCTCCCGTGAGGCACCTTATCAAAGGCCTTTTGGAAGTCAAGATAGATAACATCCATTGGCTCTCCTTGGTCTAACCTATTTGTTATCTCTTCAAAGAACTCTAACAGGTTTGTCAGGCACGACCTCCCCTTACTAAATCCATGCTGACTTGTCCTAATCTGACCCTGCACTTCCAAGAATTTAGAAATCTCATCCTTAACAATGGATTCTAGAATCTTGCCAACAACCGAGGTTAGGCTAATTGGCCTATAATTTTCCATCTTTTTCCTTGTTCCCTTCTTGAACAGGGGGGTTACAACAGCGATTTTCCAATCCTCTGGGACTTTCCCTGACTCCAGTGACTTTTGAAAGATCATAACTAACGGCTCCACTATTTCTTCAGCTAGACCCCTTCCACAGATCCCCCCTCCCCAAGAACAGAGACTCCTGTCTGGAAGCTGGAGAACAATCTAGACAGCAGCAGTGCAAAGAAGGTCGGGGGCGGACAATGGGACGTCAGACCCAGGATCGGGTCCGGCACGTTCCCGCGATTCGCCACGTGGTCTACGCGGCGCCAGTCGGGGGCCATTGAAAGAGGCCCCCGCGGTGATTCTCAGTCGGCAGCTGGCCGAGTCCCCGCCAGTGTGGTTCTAACATGGTTCCACCCGGCTGGCACTCGGTGTGGCAGCTGCGGACTCCGTCCACTGCCGCTCTGGTGGGGGGGGGGGGGGGGGGGGCGGGGGGATCCGTCACCGGGGTGGTGGCGTCCAGGACAGCCAGGAGGCCACCGATCGGCGGACGCGCACGATCTGGGAGGAGCCTATATAGTGGAGGCCGGTCCGCTGTGTGGGTCAGCCACGTTGTGCGGGGCCGCCGCCGCGCGCATGTGCGGACCCATGGCCAACAGTGCAGGACCCCTATCGGCAGCCGGAGCTGCGCTGAGCGCCCTGCTGGCCTCCTTTGGGCCACGGAATCACTGGGCCAAGGGGCCCGTTGACGCCGGCGTGAAATGCTCCAATGTTTGTGCCGGCGTCAACATTTAACTGCCGTTTTGAAGAATCCCACGCATAGTCTTTGTTTTGGTCTTGGGGAGTTTCTCACTAGCGTTGTAGCCATGTAAAATGGCTGACTCCCGATTAGAATGGCCAAACCCGATCTAAAATGGCGAACGGAAGAGGCTGCTGGGAAAATCAGCCGACAGGACTCAAACGGACAGCTGCAGGTAAAACCGTGTATTCGCCTCTGGAAAAAGCCAGACCAAACCGATACCTGCAGCCATCAACATCACAACACACAAGCCATCTGCATACTAAGCAGCCATCCCCGGGAACAATTGCTACAAATTAGCAACATAAAGCCGACCCAGATCTTTGGGCGCCAGCAGGAGCTGACACAAAGAGAGGTAAACGACCCCCCCCCCCCCCCGATCAAGGAATCGCTCCAGTATTGGAGCATATCGAACCAAGTGATTGGGACCAAGTCCAATCACTTGGAACCAGGTACAAGGTCCGCCCCGAGAGGCGGGAAGCCCCTGGGGACTATAAGAATAGGGGCCAAGTTCAACTCGACCCTTCTTCTCCTCTCCGCACCCTTCGAGACCCTTCTGCAAGAGAACGTAAGTTTTACTCCAACGATCGCTACCAGATAGACACTCCTGACTATCGACCGGTACCAGCTTTTGAATCCTGCAGGCTCAGAACCCATTCGAAAGGCCATTCATTTCCCTGACCTGGTGGGCCATTTCCAAAGTTAAGTATTGGTCTGTTAATTGTAGGAAGTAGCTTCGAGGTAGAATTAATGTATAAGTATTGATTGCTGTATATAATAAATGAGCATTGATGTAACTCTTACTAAGCGGTGTGTTGGATTATTGATCATTACTCGGACTTGAACCACGTGGCGGTATCAGAAAGATACCTGGCGACTCAAGAGCAAAGGTGACAGAATAAGAGCAATTAAACTGGCTAAAACGAGCAACATTTTGGCGACATCCTGACGGGACCCGATCTAGAAGTGGAAAACCACTCCGGGAGAACCCAAGAAATTTTGAATTAGAATCCAATTGGAAACAGAAAGCCACAAGTGTTCAAGCAGTTCTGATTAATAGTCATAATTCGGAAGTGTGTGTATGCATGCGTAACTAACAGGGCTATAAGGTAAAACTGATAGATTTTTGTTGCGTCAAAACTGTCGGAAGTCTGTATTTTCGGAAATTAGCGAAAGCCGTACCCGCATCTACGACACCGCCTTAGCCCCCTGTTCCAAATTTAAACGAAGCAAGCAGATAGGAAAGATGGCCATGCAGGCAATGCAGCGCCTCATGAACCCTGAGGAATTTGCGGTCGCAGCGACCAGCAGCAGTAGAGTGGGACAGTGTCCCATTTGGGAAGAGGAAATCCGGAAATATCTCCAGGGCAAAGGATGGCCCCTGTGGAATGATTTCTGCGATAATGACAAATCAGGTCCCGGAAGTATAGGGCATACTTGGTGGGAGAACCTGAGTGAGATACATAAAAAGAGCTTGGGAAAAGCTCGCAAGCCGATGGCAATCGTGTCCTGTTTGGCACAATTGCAAGGCACAGAGGAGGTCGTCAAGACGCTCTGCAAAGAAGTAGAGGGCATACATCGGATAAGTAAAGTCGATGTAAGCGAGGTTGAGAAAGAGAATTTAGAGTTAAGGAGGAAATTGGCAGCAAAGGATGAAGAGGTGGCTGACGCCAAACGGGGTCACCAGTCTTGTCTGACGCATTTAAGCAGTTTCCAATCACAGTATGAAAAGGCCTATCAGCACACGCAACATGCAGTCCTGGTAAGGAAAGAGACAGAAAAGCAGATGGAGATGCTACAGAAAGAATGCAGTGATCTCAAGGCAGCCTTGAGAGCACTCCACGCTTCCACCACAGAACAAAGACAGCACCATAGATCATGCAAAGTGCCGGAAGCCGATTGCAGACCGGCAATCACTGCTTTCTGTCCAGAAAGGTTTTCAGGAAACCTTTGGGGAAAAATTAGACCAGGAAGAAGGCCTTGATTGGGAAGAGTTACAAGAAACAGCGCAGAAATATGTTCAGGGAACATGTGCACAGGGAAAGCCCCAAAGGAGAAAAGCACCCCAACCCCCCACACAGCAGGTAGTTCAGGCTCCAATGAACCCTGTAACCACCCACCGCACAGCCACATCGGACGATGCGGAATACCTATATTCCACCCCCTTAACAGTGACCCAATTACGGGACGCGTGTGCAAAGATCACACCGTTCCTCCCCGCCGCAGACCCCCACCATTTCTTTGCCACAGTTAGACATCAGGCGAACATGTACGGCCTGGATGAGAGAGAGCATGTAAAGCTCATGGTTCTAAGTTTAGATCCATCGGTAGCAGCCGCCCTTCCCGACCCACAGAACGTAGGAGGAGGCACCCTTGCAGAAATGCATACCGCGATCCTGGATGCGATCGGGTATAACCGGGGTGACCCCGTAGATGGCCTCAATAAATGTAGGCAGAAGAAATCTGAGCACCCCACAGCGTTCGCTGGACGCCTGTGGATTCATTTCGCAGCAGTCTTCAGAGACGTAGACCGTGCCCATTTGTCCCCAGACAACATGGCCAAATGGACCCGCACCCTTATCTCCCATGCCACAGATGCAGGCCAGAATGCCTGTACTAGTTATGATCCCTCAGAGGAGGCCCATAACGAGAAGTGGGTAGTTAAAAGATTGTCCCGCGTTTGGGAGCAATCTGTTCAGAGTAAACCCACAGCTAAAAACACCGAAGAAAAGCAAGCCCCCGCAGACATGCAGGCAGTAAAAGCAACACATCACAACCCCGCCTGGGTAAATGAGGGAAAGAACAGCCCCCCACCCAAGTCACTAGTGTGTTACAACTGTGGACAGTTGGGACATTTCACGAAAGAGTGCAATGCCCCTAAAAGGCCACAGAGAGCCAACAGACAGGCACTCTGATTAAGAGAAAGACAGAGCCCATCCACAGCGTTAGCGCCCGTTCGGATCAGACGGACTTGACCGGAACGGACTGACGGTGTACGGGCTCCCCCAGTTGGGTCTGCGACGCCCTTTGGGATAGGTCAGGACGACCCGTAGTCGCAGGGAAAATTCGGGGACAGCCTATCGAATTTCTCTGGGACACAGGAGGGTCCCGCACCACCATAAATTCCTCCACCCTATTTCAAAAGGACACGTGACCCACTACAGCCACCATCACCCTCAGCGGCTTTACAGGCCACTCACAGCAGGGACACATCACAGCCCCTGTACCCATTCAAATAGGAACCATCACCACCAAACACCCCGTAGTTTTAGTTGACCTGCCCCACACAGCAGAACACATCCTGGGAATTGATTTTATGAATTCCCACCACCTTTCATTCGATCCAGTCAACCAGTGTGTCTGAAAGATGGCAAAATCCACTAGAGCCCAACAATGCTCAACATAGGGGAATACATGAACAAAATTAGTGCCGTAGGCGAATTTTGGTTCAACCCGACCACGCTTAGTACGGACAGGCAGGTTAGGGCAGTTCTGCAAAAGAACAGGGCAGCATTCGCGACCCACAACCACGACTGTGGATGGATGACTGGCTCCGTACAAGTAACAGGACCTGACCCTAGACCCCAGAAACAGTACGGATTTCCCCTAGAGGCAGAGGGAGAAATCCTAAAAGATATAGAGAGCTTATTAGAGCAGGGTGTACTTCGATCAGTAGCCTCCACTAATAATGCCCCGATTTGGCCAGTGAGAAAGCCCGATGGATCATGGCGACTGACCATTGATTATCGGGAACTCAATAAAGTCACCCCCGCAGCAGCCCCCACCGTAGCAACAAGTCCCGAGACCATGCTCCAGCAGGGACTCAATTCCAGCTACTTCACGGTTTTGGACATCAGTAATGGATTCTGGTCCATTCCATTGGCAAAGGCGTGCCAGTACAAATTTGCCTTCACTTTTAAAGCACAGCAGTACACGTGGACATGCCTGCCACAAGGCTTCCACAACTCCCCCTCCATTTTCCACCGACAGCTGGCAAATGGACTAGCAAAATTCTCTCGCCCCGAATGTCTAGTACAGTATGTAAACGACCTACTACTGCAGACAGACACCAAGGAAGAGCACATTGAGCTTCTGTCCGAACTCCTGGAATTCTTACATTCAATTGGTTGTAAAGTCAACCCCAAAAAGGCCCAGATTTTTGAAGAAAAAGTGGTATATTTGGGAACAATTATCACGCACGGTAAACGCGAGATCGAGCATAAAAGAATTGACTCTATCGCTAAATTGCCCCTTCCCCAGAACGTTTCAGCCCTCCGGTCATTTTTAGGACTGGTTGGCTACTGCCGAAACCACATTGGCGGTTTTGCCAGCAAGGCAGCACCCCTCTCAGACCTCATAAAGAAAGGAGCCCCCTGGGAATGGCTTCCGCAGCATACGGATGCTGTGGACTCTTTGAAAAGAGCACTCATAGCAGCCCCCGCACTACAAGTTCCAGACCCACTTTCCCCCAATGTGATAGAGGTAACAAGCACAGACCGCACCCTTTCAGCCGTGCTCCTTCAGGAACGGCACGAACAGTTAAGACCCGTAGCTTACGCATCCCGACTTTTAGATACTGTGGAGCAGGGATTTTCAGCCTGTGAGAGGCACCTGCTCGCAGTTTTCTGGGCAGTCCAGTACTTTTCATGTATTACTGGACTGAACCCCATCACAATTCTGACCGAACACACCCCCACCCAACTTTTACTGGACGGACAACTCAAGGACGGTACAGTAAGCCAAATAAGAGCAGCCAGATGGACCCTTCTCTTGCAGGGACGGGACATCACTGTGAAAAGGACAAAGACACACAGCTACTTAGTGGACAATTTGCAATACCCCAGAACCCCCCATGAATGTGAGATCATTTCTCCACACCACAATATAGGCCCTTTTATAGCTAAAACACCCCCCCCAGAAAGATAGGAAATTCAACTCTGAGCCCCCCCCGCACACGGACACGTGTGAACCCATTAAGATTTATGTGGATGGATCTTCCACAGTCTTGGATGGGAAGCGCATAACCGGTTGCGGGATCTATGTCGAGGACGCGTCCTCGAGGAAATAGCGTTGAAACTACCCGGACACTTAGGCGCGCAGGCAGCAGAGCTTGTGGCCATCGCATACATAGTAGATCACCCAGATTCCTTCCCCAGCCCAGCAGACATATACTCGGACAGCCTCTATGTCTGTAACAGCCTTACGGAATTTCTGCCCCTGTGGGAAGCAAGAGGATTTGTTTCCGCAGATGGGACACCCCTCCCCTCAGCCCCATTACTCCGCCATATTTTAGAGAAAGCCCAGAACAGGACTTTTGGAATCATAAAAGTCCGCAGCCCCCATCGTTCCTCCCCCCACCCCCCCTGGAAATGCAAAAGCCGACGCACTGGCTAAAGCAGGTTCCAGACATGGGTATTTTTGGAAACCCCCCCCCCGAAAGCGCGCCAGTGAGTGCAGTTCAGGTCACACAGACTGAATTGAGGATCTAGTAGAGGCCCAGAAGCAGGACAGCAATCTCGCGGAGATTGTGAAAGGAAAGTTTCCAGCCTCCTACGAGAGGTTCAGAAATACACTGACCACACATGATGGTGTGGTGTTAAAGGACACCCTTTATGTAGTTCCTGAACAGGACAGGAACCAATTGATTTGTTTGTCCCATGACGGTCATGGACATCAGGGAATCAATCCCACTACAGCCCATCTCAAACAGCTTTGTTGGTGGCCAAATCTAAAGGAAGATGTAAGCCATTACATAGAAAATTGCCTTATCTGTGCGCAGAATAACCCTGACAGATACGCCAAAAAGGCCAAACTCAGCCACACCCGACCCGTTAACAGCCCCTGGACTAACTTCCAGATTGATTTTATAGGTCCATTGCCCCCTTGCAGGAATGGCTATAAATATGTACTTGTGGTCATAGACACATTTACAAAATGGGTGGAAGCATTTCCAGCCCGCACAAACACTGCAAAAACCACAGCCAAGATTCTAACCCACCACATCTTTACAAGATGGGGACTCCCCCGCAGTATTGAATCGGACCAAGGTTCTCATTTTACGGGACGTATCATGCAGAACGTCCTCACGATATTTGGCATCACCCAAAAATTCCACATTGCATACCACCCACAATCGAGTGGTATCGTGGAGCGCATGAATCGGACCCTAAAAACCACCCTCCGGAAAATGGTCCAGCAGAACATCACCACTTGGGACTCAGTTCTCCCTTTTGCGCTGATGTTTTTGCGTAACACTGTTTCCACCTCCACAGGTTACACCCCACACACTCTCATGACCGGACGCCCCATGAAAGGCACAGAATACTTGTTAGGTTTAGACCTGACCAGCCCCGAAGTAACGGCCCTCACACACGAGAAAGCCATGGAGCAATTGGTTGCAAATGTAAAAACGGTCCAGTTAGCAGCCGCAATAAAACTGGGCACCAAAAAGAAACAGAGCAAGGCTTGTTTCGATAAGACAGTGCATGCAACGGAGTACAATATCGGACAGCAAGTGATGCTGTCTGTATATAACCCCAGCACATTCCTGTCACCAAAATATTCGGGTCCGTATTCCATTGCGGACAAAGTAAGCCCATCCGTTTACAAAATAAAGTACCCCAATGGTAAGACTGCGTGGTTTCATATAGACCAGTTAAAGGCTTATGGAACACAGTCGAACCACACACACCACGTCATGCTTGACGCAGCAGACCACACCCCGCCCACAGCCAACGTAACCCGACCAATCCCCACCACGTCCAGCCCAGCCACGGACTCGACCTCGACTCCACCCCCGAAATATACACTCCGCCCCGGAACACCCACAGACTGCAGCAGCAGAGACAGCGACTGTGACTCGGACGATAGCCTCTGTGACTCGCCTCCCTACTATCCCCATGCAACAGGACCCACACCCAGCGATTCCGCCTACGATCCAAGTGATCCCTTCCTGATCACTTTTCTAAATAAACCCCACCACCGAACCACACGGAAAACCCCGATTTTGTCCCCACACAACTCGACACAAATTATTGGCACCGCGCCAAGTCCTACAGACTCGTCCGCAACGACGAGAGCGACCCCAACTCACACCATGCAGCCCTTTCAGCCCTAATCCACTCCAGAGTTTGGCACCCGGGAGAAGGTGACGACCTCGGGCCTGACTCCCAAACCGCCAACCCCTTTGCGACCCTGTTCACAACCGAGAACTGAGGTGTCCACATGATGTTTTAAAGGAAACGCTTGGGAAAAGTGTTGTCCTTCCTGATGGAACCTGCAGAATGTTTTATGTTGTTAGTAGGTTTGTTTAATGTTGTTTGTCCGACAGGAGAATTTTTTTCCAGCCGCTTGTTCAGCGGAACTAACTTATCTGCAGATATCTGGTCAACAGACCACACCCTTGTTCAGTGGAACGAGCTTTTCAGCTGATACTTGTTTGGGTATCAGACGCCCGATCGTAACTGCCCTTCTGGTTCGAAGGGTAGAACCACTATGGCAGCCCCACCACGATGACTACATGTTTGCCCGTTCTTGTCGGTTGCTCAGGTAGTGGAGAAACGGCGTGAGACCCGCCCTGCCTGGGGACCCCCCCGCTGGTCAATCATGCTCGGGTAGGGGAGATACGGCATTGGTAGCCGTCCTACCCGGGGACTCCATCCAAACCTTACCCGTCGCGGCCCATACGCGCCTCATTTGACATTTTTCATTTCAAAAAGTTTTTGTTTGTTTAGGTAACCTTTAGGTTGCTGCTATTTACATCCTGGAACATTTAGATGATAAATCAGCACTGGTTCATGATTGGGAAGTGTGCCGTGTCCTAAAATTTGTTTTTGAAAAAAAAAATGATGGAGTCACACATAGTGACCAAATATAAGAGAATAATTGGCACTGAAGGACAGACACACTAGCATACCGGATATTAAACAAAGATAGTTACAGATACTATGCTTGTTTCTACAGAACTCCAGGAGCTCCAGGACCGGAGAAAATAAAGAGAACACAAAGAAAGAAAAGGAAAGAGGACAGCCATGAGGACTTCCTTCATCGTGATCAACATTTTATTTTTGGACATTTGGTTGCGCGTGAACGTGAACCCCATGACTTCAAACCTCCCAGCCGTTAATGTTTCACTGCCCCGCAGTACCCAGAGCCCAGTCACCAGCGACACTGCATCATCCTGGTCTGCCAGGTTCATAACCTGGTACTCCCTGTCCTACGTGATCGAAGCACTGTTAGCGTTGGCGATACTCTGCTGTGTAGTGCAGACTATGCGCTACGTAAATGGAGAAGGAGAGCCTACCGCGCTCGAACCCCGGTATATCGGATCAGATCCCCTATATTCGGTTACGACCAGACCCCCGACCCCCGCGATCTATAACAAAATAATAAAGTGCATTCACTTGCGTTTATTACTGTAAATAAAGAGATGTACAAAACTTTTCATGAGAAACATTGTATGATCCTGAGCTTGACTGCCAAGCCAGGAAAGATTATGGAATGATGTGATCTTGTTGTATGCTTGAGGAAGGTAGGATAATTAAATGTTTAGCGAGTGTAGTGTACTAAGGATAAGTTAGAGGTTCCAAGTTTGTTATTTTGTAAATGCATGTCCCTGTCTGACATAGCGCCCTTAGAATTGTTAGTTAAAATGTTTTGTGCATAGCAATGGTCAGTGCAGAGGCCATGTAGGAGGTGCCCCCCCCCCCCCCCCGCCCCCCCGGTCAGGGAATGGAAAGTAACAAATTGATGTGATCCTTCACGCTTCGCATTAGGATCACCAGGAGGGGTGTAGCCATGTAAAATGGCTGACTCCCAATTAGAATGGCCAAAACCCGATCTAAAATGGCGAACGGAAGAGGCTGATGGGAAAATCAGCCAACAGGACTCAAACAGACAGCTGCAGGTAAAACCGTGTATTCGCCTCTGGAAAAAGCCAGACCAAACCGGTACCTGCAGCCATCAACATCACAACACACCAGCCATCTGCATACTAAGCAGCCATCCCCGGGAACAATTGCTACATATTAGCAACACAAAGCCGACCCAGACCTTTCGGCGTCAGCAGGGGCTGACACAAAGAAAGGTAAACAACCATCCCCCGATCAAGGAATTGCTCCAGTATTGGAGCATATCGAACCAAGTGATTGGGACCAAGTCCAATCACTTGGAACCAGGTACAAGGTCCTCCCAGAGAGGCGGGAAGCCCCTGGGGACTATAAGAATAGGGGCCAAGTTCAACTCGACCCTTCTTCTCCTCTCCGCACCCTTCGAGACCCTTCTGCAAGAGAACGTAAGTTTTACTCCAACGATCGCTACCAGATAGACACTCCTGACTATCGACCGGTACCAGCTTTTGAATCCCGCAGGCTCAGAACCCATTCGAAAGGCCATTCGTTTCCCTGACCTGGGTGGGCCATTTCCAAAGTTAAGTATTGGTCTGTTAGTTGTAGGAACTAGCTTAGAGGTAGAATTAATGTATAAGTATTGATTGCTGTATATAGTAAATGAGCATTGATGTAACTCTTACTAAGCGGTGTGTTGGATTATTAATCATTACTCGGACTTGAACCACGTGGCGGTATCAAAAAGATACCTGGCGACTCAAGAGCAAAAGGGGACAGAATAAGAGCAATTAAACTAAGGTTAAAAAGAGCAACAGCGTAGCCCTCACCCGGAGCAGGATTTACCGACCAATATGCCCGGTCGTTTTTCGACAGTGGTGGCTGACACAACAGTGGGATTTTCTGGTCCCACCGTTGTCAACGGGATTTCCCGTTCACTGCGCCCCTCGTCGCCAGGAAATACGTGCTCCATTGGTGGGACCAGAATATCCCACCAGCGTGTACAGCCGGTAAATTCTGCCCTTGAATATATATTCATCACTGGGAGCTGAACACGCCGGACAGACTGACTTCTCAGAGATCTGGCCGTCATTTTGAAAGGGTGCCCCAATCTCTAAATGGGTTTGAGGGTCCTCTCCACCCCCCACACAATGGCAATGCCACCCCTGCACACATGGACATTACCCCACATCTCCCCAGTGAGGGCCTCCCTTTTCGGGCCTCCCCACACCCCCTTTCGGGTGCACCCTTTCATGAGCCCCACTCTTCAACCCCCCCCCCCCCCCAAACATTTTGGAGGCCCCTTCATACCCGCCCTTCATACTTTCTCATCCCCCCCCCCTTTCATAGGCATGGCCCCCCTCAGGCCCTGACCCTTGGCATTACCACCCTGGCACCCAGGCACCCTGGCACTGCCACTGGGGAAACCCTGATGAGTGCCGTTTTGTGTGGACCAGTACTAATGGGTGCCTGGCTGGGTCTCCTCGGCGGGTCTGATAGATCCCGGGAGCCGGTTGTCATAATATACACCAGTATATTATGGTGCAAACACACACACACTGATGGACACACAGCAAGACCAATCAGCACACACAACACCGCAGCCAATCACCAGTGAGAGCACACGCACTATAAAGACCGGGGACAGGAGAGTTCCCGCTCATTCTAGTAGCAGCCAGCTCGGAGCACAGAGCTCACAGCCTGCAACACAGACATTCACCATGTGCTGAGTGCATCACCTGGTTAGGACGAGGCAAGGGTCAACAGTTAAAGCTGGTATTGCATTTACCCACAGTTCAAGTATGTCAATATAGTTAACCTTATAATAAAATAGGTTGCACCACTTCAAGTGTTGGTGACCTGTCTAGTGATCCAGAACACCCAACACATCATGATACCAGGAGTGAACTGGTTCAGTCCAGATAGCCATACCTCAACGTACAGTGACAACCAGCAACGATACCCAGGCAAGATGTTCGAGATCCGGGTTCCGCAGCAGCTCCAGTGCCACGGCGACCTCCGCGAAAACTGGCGGGCATTCCGGCAAAAGTTTGAAATCTTCCTGCTGGCAGCTGAACTAGAAGACCTGGCCGATCCTGAATAAACAGAGATTCTCCTCACCATCGGTGGTGCCAGAGCAGACAAAATCTTTAAAAAATTCAAGTTCTCCAAGGGGCAAAACAGGAGCGACTTCCAGGTTGTCCTGGACAAATTCGGCAAATACTGTGAGGAAAACACACTCCAACCAGCAAGGAAAGGTAAGAGAAGCGCCAGTACTCACCTCGAGGCCGAAATCCCGGAGCAGAGAATGATTTTGGTCAGCGGCCATCTTTCTAAAGGGACTGCACTTGCACAGTTGCGCGACGCCGCGCATGCGCAATCACAAACGGCCATCAGTAATCTGCGCATGTGCAAATGCCTCCTACGTGCTACGTCACGCGCGTAATGGTGTCAAAGTCTCCGGACCACGCCCATTTAAAGGGGAAACATCCCAAATCAAAGAAAAAATCTTTTAAAGCTGTAAACCAACCTTCCTTCACCTGGAATGACAGCACAATGCCTCAAATTGAACCAGGAAATGAAATAAACCTTCGAAGAACCTTGCAACAAGCAGTTACCTACCCCCAAACCGAGTCCGATTCCGACTTCCCGCAGACCAGTGACACCGAAGACCCGAGGGAGCCTTTTCGAGCCATTGTTATAACCGAGAACAGGCTGTCCCCGAATCAAAACCATCAGCCGCTGTCGGTGCACAGCATTGATCCAGACGACGAGTGGTGTGCCACCCTGACGGTCAACCGATACCAGATACGATTCCGTCTGGACACTGGTGCTTCCGCTAATCTCCTAGCGTGGTCAACCTTTCAGACCCTTGGGGTTAAACCAACCATTTTTCCATCGACCTGCCAACTAGTGGACTACAATGACAACGTCATTCCTGCTACCGGTTCATGCCTAATTCGAAGTGACGCACAACTCGCGAAAAGCTATCCTTCCCTTTGAGATCGTGGGCTCCTCGAAGGACTCTCTGCTAGGTGCACAGGCATGCAAACTCCTAAACCTCGTTCAACGAGTACACTCTCTCTCCAGAGGACATGTCTGCCTTCCAGGATGCGGACTTCAGGGCGCAACTCAATGCCATCATCGACTAGCACCACAACGTTTTTCAAGGCATGGGCACACTTCCATACACTTACAAAATCCTGCTCAAACAAGATGCCATGCCTGTGGTTCATGAACCTCGCAGAGTTCCAGCACCCCTCAAGGACTCCCTCAAGCAGCAGCTGGAGGGCCTCCAGGACCAAGGAGTGCTCTCCAGAGTGACGGAACCAACCGACTGGGTCAGTTCAATGGTGTGCGTAAAGAAGCCTTCCGGCGAGCTCAGTATCTGCATTGACCCAAAGGATCTGAATCGCAACATAATGAGGGAGCATTACCCTATCCCCAAGCACGAGGAGATCATGTGTGAGATGGCTCGGGCCAACATCTTCACCAAACTTGACGCCTCGAAAGGATTCTGGCAAATTCAACTAGACAGGTCCAGCAGAAAGCTGTTTACCTTTAATACCCGTTTGGCAGCTACTGCTACAACAGGATGCCGTTCGGGATTATATCGGCATCAGACGTATTCCACCGGATCATGGAGCAAATGATGGAGGGCATTGAGGGTGTGCACATCTATGTTGACGACATCATCATTTGGTCCACCACCCCGCAGGAACATATCAGTCGCCTCCAGCGCGTTTCAAACGAATACGGGACCAAGGCCTTCACCTCAACAGAGCCAAATGTTCCTTCGTCCAGACGGATCTCAAGTTCCTAGGGGACCACATCTCCCGTTTGGGGGTGCGGCCGGATGCGGACAAGGTGGCAGCCATCACGGCCATGCAGATGCCAGCGGATAAGAAGGCGGTCCTCCGGTTTTTGGGCATGGTCAACTTCCTGGGGAAGTTCATCCCCAACCTCGCCTCCCATACCACAGCTCTCCGGAACCTGGTCAGGAAGACGACAGACTTCCAATGGCTTCCCGCCCACTGGCGTGAATGGGAGGAGCTTAAGACCAAGCTTATCATGGCCCCGGTATTGGCATTTTTTTATCCCACGAAGGAAACAAAAATTTCAACGGATGCCAGCCAATCCGGCATTGGGGCGGTGCTCCTGCAACGTGATGAGGCCTCATCATGGGCCCCCATTGCATATGCGTCACGTGCCATAACCCCCACGGAACAGCGCTATGCGCAGATCGAAAAGGAGTGCCTGGGCCTGTTGACTGGGGTCGACAAATTTCATGAATTCGTGTACGGCCTCCCCCAATTCACTGTCGAGACCGACCATTGCCCGCTGGTCAACATTATACAAAAGGACCTGAATTATATGACCCCTCGCCTCCAGCGCATTCTGCTTAAACTCCGGCGATTCGATTTCCAGCTCCTATACTGCCCGGGCAAGGACCTGATCATAGCCGACGCTCTGTCCAGGGCAGTCAACACCCCGTGTGACCCAGAGGGATTCATCTGCCAGGTTGACGCCCATGTGGCCTTCACGGCCTCCAATCTGCCGGTCACGGATGAACGCCTTATCCACATTCGCCGCAAGAATGCGGCTGACCCCCTACTACAGCGTGTCATGCGCCACCTGACGGACGGGTGACTCAAGGGCCAATGCCCGCAGTTCTACAATATCAGAGATGATCTGGCAGTAGTCGATGGTGTCCTCCTGAAGCTGGACCGCATCGTGATCCCACACCGCATGCTCCAGCTCGTTTTGGAACAGCTACATGAAGGCCATCTTGGCGTGGAGAAGTGCCGACGGAGGGCCCGAGAGGCTGTGTACTGGCCCGGCATCAATGAGGACATCGCCAACACAGTGCTCAACTGCCCCACCTGTCAGCGGTTCCAGCCGGCCCAACCACGTGAGACCCTACAGCCCCATGAGTTGGTCGTGTCCCCTTGGTCTAAGGTAGGCGTTGACCTGTTCCATGCCCTCGGCAGGGACTATGTTCTGATTGTAAACTATTTTTCTAACTACCTGGAGGTCGTACGCTTGCACGACATCACATCATCGGCGGTCATCCGTGCCTGCAAGGAGACCTTTGCTCATCACGGCATCCCACTCACTGTGATGTCGGACAATGGCCCCTGCTTCGCGAGCCAGGAATGGTCCAACTTTGCCAGCAGGTACAACTTTGTGCATGTGACATCCAGTCCCCTGCACCCCCAATCCAATGGCAAAGCGGAAAAGGGCGTCCACATCATCAAACGGCTCCTCTGCAAGGCTGCCGATGCAGGATCCGACTTCTACCTCGCCTTGCTGGCCTATCGTTCGGCCCCACTCTCCACGGGCCTGTCGCCAGCCCAGCTGCTCATGGGTCGCACCTCAGGACCACGGTGCTGTCCATTCACGTCCCACACCTCGACCACGTTCAGATCCTTCAGCGGATGCAACAGTCTCGTGCACAACACAAGGCGGCTCATGACGCTCGGGCAGCTGATCTCCCTGCTCTGGCTCCAGATGACAACGTCCGCATCCATCTTCCGGAGGGTGGCTGGTCTGCAACTGCTGTGGTTCTTCGGCAGGTGGCTCCCCGCTCATTCCTGGTTCGTCTGCCAGATGGTTCCATTCGCCGCCGCAATCGGCGTGCCCTTCGTCTCGTTCCACGCTCGCTACGTGATCCTCCACCGGTGCCACGCCCTCCTGTTGTCCCCAACCTGGACTATGTGGAGATTCCGAATACTCTGCATCCTCCTCACTCTGCCGTGGCCCAGCCCGTTCCTCAGCCGGTGGCTCCTGACCCACCCTTGAGGCGGTCAACCAGAATTCGTCGCCCACCTCAGAGACTTGACTTATGAGTTTTACGATGTTGGACTCTTTGATCTGTTCTGTTATCCTGTTTCATTGTTCCAGTAGTTTGTATATAATGTTCATTTTGTTGTTGGTGTGACACCCTATTTCTCTGCACCAGGCACCTTCCCGTGTAAATATATTAGCCTCATGTACATAGTCATGTAAATAACATGCACACACATAGTCAGGTACATTCACTACACGATATTTATTGTCACGCAGGCACATATTCTTTATATAAAAGGGGGGATGTCATAATATACACCAGTATATCATGGTGCAGACACACACACACTGATGGACACACTGTGGGACCAATCAGCATACACAACACCGCAGCCAATCACCAGTGAGAGCACACGCACTATAAAGACCGGGGACAGGAGAGTTCCCGCTCATTCTAGTAGCAGCCAGCTCGGAGCACAGAGCTCACAGCCTGCAACACAGACATTCACCATGTGCTGAGTGGTTAGGACTAGGCAAGGGTCAACAGTTAAAGCTGGTATTGCATTTACCCACAGTTCAAGTATGTTAATATAGTTAATGTTATAATAAAATAGAGTTGCACCACTTCAAGTGTTGGTGATCTGTTTGTGATCCAGAACACCCAACACATCACCGGTTACATGCAGCATCGGCACAGTGAAGTGAGCACTTAAGCTCATGACGCTCTTGCGAGACCTTGTTAGATTTCATGAGTTGTCACGGCCACCGGGATCACGGAAGAGACTCTCCCGGCATTTACCGGCCACATCCCGTCTCGATTTCAGCGGGACCCAGTCTGTAAATCGCGCCTTTGTCCTTTTTTTTTGAAAGCACATCCTTGTAAATCTTCCGCACCACCGAATGAAATGAGATTCACTCTCATTCCATAGATATGAGGAGCAGGAGTAGGCCACTCGGCCCCTCGGGTCTGCTCCGCCATTCAATACGATCATGGATGGTCTGATTGTAACCTCAGCTCCAAATTTCCACCTACTCCCGATAACCGTTCACCACTTTGATTAACAGGAGCATTTCTGCCTCTGCCTTAAAAATGTTCAAAGACTCTTCTTTCACTGCCTTTTCAGGAAGAAAGTTCTAAAGACTCGTTACCATCTGAGAGATCCTCATCTGTATCGAAAATGGGTGACCCCCAAGCAGGATTCTCTGTTTGGGAGAGTCTGTTCTACCGCCGCAGCTGAATTTCACCTGATTTAGCAGGAAGTGAGATTCCCTACGGAATCCAGCGATTGGGTCACCACTTTAAGTGGGTGGCCCAATAGTGAGGTCTCGCACCTGGGCCCTACTCACCCGCCCCCCGCAGTGCAATTCATCACCCCCCACTAAGGATTTCCTGGGTCACAACCCCTCCCCTCCCAGTACAGGGGTGACCCCCCAACCAGAGACCCCCAAAATAAAGAGACCCCCACAGAGATCCCCTAAATTAAGATCCACCCCCCACATCCTATAAATAAAGATACCCCCACAGAGACCCACTAAATAAAGAGACCTCCCCAGAGACCCCCTAAATAAGGAGACCGCCACAGACGTCCCAGAAGAGAGACCCCTGTCTCGAAGCCCCCCAGGTAATCAATACAGAGCCCTGTGGAGCCATTCGGCTTGGGCACAAGCACAAGTGGGGAACTCTAGCTGCTGTTAGGTTCTTGATTAGTTTGGGCTCCAGCACATATTGGACACACTCCCAGACCTGGGTCAGTTTTTCTGGACCTAGACAGTAGGGATTGTTTAACGGGCGGTTGTCTCCCACGTCCACATTATGTAGAAGTAGTGCAGCCTGACTTAGAATCGTAGAATGCCTGCAGTGCAGAAGGAGGGCACTCGGCACCGACCCTTCAAAAGAACATTCTACTCATGTCCACTCACCCATCCATCCCGCCCTATCCCCGTAACCCCATAACCTAACCTGCACATCTTGGAACACCTGGGGGGAATTTATCATGGCTAATCCACCTAACCTGCACATCTTTGGACTGTGGGTTGAAACCGGAGGAAGCCCACGCAGACATGGGGAGAAAGTACAAATTTCACACAGACAGTGACCCAACCCAGAATTGAACCCAGGTCCCTGGCGCTGTGAGGCAGCAGTGCTAACCACTGTGTCGCCATGCTGCCCTTGTTTCTAGACGTCTCTCTACAGGTGCTGTTAAATGCAGTGGGCAGCCATGCCAGGTCTTTGTTCCATATTTAAATGGGTGAATATGGTGTCCCATGTTTCTAGCATTTCACTGACAGGGCTGTTGCATTTTCAATTTGGGCCTGGACTAGGCTTTCCTCTAATTTGTCCTAACTTTCCCTTTCGTCCTTCAGTTCCTCAGCTATCTGACAGGCCACCACCCGCTTGTCCCCTTCCTGACTGTGTTACTACTTTAACACGTTGACATGACACAGCCTCTGTTTTTTCCTAGGGTCTGGGTGTCTCTTTGCTACCTTGTACGGGACACTGAACAGGGCTTTGAAGGATTCACCCTGTATCAGTAGGGGCACCTGGTCATAGTCTCCTGGCTGAAGGTGCTTTGGCACATTTTCTGTTTTCCTTTTAATACCAATTGAGAGGTTATTAAATGCTCCTGAGCCACATCAGAAACTTGAGTCATTCCGGAAACACAGAGAAAAGGAGACCGCTTTCTTCTGTTGTAAAAACCTCTCCCTGATTAAATTCAGGGGACCCCTCACTTGGTGTTCGTAAACAAATTCAAAAGAGCTAAACACAGTGGGTGCACTGGGTGAATCCCTTGTAGAGAACAGCAGAAAACCCAGTCCTTTACGCCAGGCGGCACTCGTGACAATGGGCCAGATTTTCCATTTGGAAGACTACGATCTCCGGTTTGCGCTCGTGCCAGAGCCGGCGCTCCGAGGCGGTTCACTATTCCTTGCCATGCAAATTTATGCATGGTGGGGATTGCAAGGCGTTCCCTCACAAATCCCGCTATCGCGCAGCTGGCCCCTTCCCCCCCCCCCCTGCCCCCTGCAATGCTATTCCACCCCCCAGCCATCACAAAATTTGCTGGATCACCCCCCCCCCCGCCCCCGCAACAGAGTACACCATTTCCCCCACTGAACCCCCACAAGAGAGACCCCCCTTTCCCATAACAGAGACCCCAACCAGAACCTCAATGCTGCCGCCAGTGTGGGACCGTTTTTTTGATGACGCTGGATTGTCTGCCCAATTGCGGATCTTTTGGCATCGGGCAGAGGAGAATCCAACCCAATATGCCCTGATCATTGTTATTAGGGTCTGGTGGTACCATTCTAAAGCTCGTTGCAACCATGGGTGGCACGTTGAGTACTTTAGCTGGGTTCCATCCAGGTGAGCCAAGACTTCCTGGAATATTCTGGAAATTAAATTTGTGCCCTGATCTGACTGCATCTCTGTGGGCAGCCCATACCAGGTGAAGAATTGTGTTAATCCCTCCATTTATTACCTTGGCAAAGAGTTCTCAGGGCCACGGCCCTAGGAATTAGGCAGCCATGTGCATTGTAGTAAGAATATACTGGTCACCTCCTTTTGTTTTTGACAGGGTCCCACACAATTCACTGGAACTTAGCTGAAGGGTACCCCAAAGGCAGCTATGGGAATCATAGGTGCTGGTTTCCTTGCAGGCTGCAGTTTTCCCACAGTCTTGTCAGGTGTGGCAGGTTATGCAGAACCTCACCACACCTTTATGGAGGCGAGGCCAGTAGAAATACAGGTGCGGCAGGCTTGGGTTTTTCACACACTGACATGACCAGCCATCGGGACTTTGTGGGCCAGCCTCAATATTTTCCCTCATCACCACAGCAGCGCCACTATCTGGTGGATCACTGTCCACTCCTCATCTGCAGATCTGGGAGGAGGTCTCCTCTGCCTCGTCAGCACCTCATCTTTAAAATAACAGCACTCCCTGCGCGACACCCTTTGCTTCAGCTTCGTTTTAAGCAGTCTGCTACCTTCTTGTAGCACCTGGTCGTCTTGCTGAAATGCAACCAAGGGGGGAGGTCAGTTCATCACATTCTGAAGGTCTTCTAAACTTCTAAAAACGGTCTTGGATACACAAATGACCAGGTGATCTATCTGCTGCGCCAGTTTGGCCTCCTCTGATGGGGCTTGTTTGACCACAGACACGTTGGATCCTGCAAGACACTATGAGCCCGGGAACAGGGTCTCCTGCTTTTTATCGGCCATGCTGCTCCGTGACGAGCTGCTTTTTGGGTGCAGCGTGGCCATTGGATTGCACCCTATAAGTGTGGGATGGACCGGGGAGAAGCTCTCCAAGGTTATATAGCGGTGTGGATCTCACCCAAAAAGCCAGCGGGAAACACCTCGCCAAACTCATCCAAAATGATACAGAAATGTTTTGGTTGAATTCCGCCCATTATTTCCCAAAGATTTTCATATGTGGCCGTGTCCTTAAGCCTCATATCCACCAATCAAATGCGAGCTGCTTAAGCCTTTCAGATTCAATGTACGTCCGGTCTTGCCATTTTCAGAGGGCACAGAATTTCTGATGGCATGCCTCCTGCGCCAGTTTATACATACTTAAAATGGCCTTCTTTGCTACTTCATAATCCGCTGCACTCTCATTAGGCAACAGGGAGTAAATTTTGTGAGCCTTGCATGATGGCACGCCCCACAATAGAAGAGTCCAGGTTTATACTGGCCACTTTTCTTGCTGAGCTACTCTCTCAGAGTACTTTCTCATCAAACTTGTGTATTAAATAGGCTAATGTAAATAACCAGCACTTAGATTTGAGCTAGGGGTGCCTTCAGTGGTCACAGAGGACTTGTCCCTATGCAATTCGAGCATTCTCATCTCCCTTTGGAAAGCATTCTCTCTCTCTCCCTTTCTCTCTCTCTTTGGAATTCTAGCTGTAACCTTTTCTATCCTAGCTGCAATTTTGCTAAAGGTCAGCTGACATTTGCAAAATCTCCAGATTCGCAATCCACTGCTCTGGTGGTGAATTTTAAAAGGTCAGGTTTCCTGGTTTCTGGGTGAAACTCTAACTTCAACTCTTTAACTCCTCAAGGAACAGGAACTTTAAATACTCAGAAGTAATTTCCATCTGTTCTAGAAAGGTACTGACTTTGAATGTGGACATTTTTGCACTTTAATGTTGTAAGCCCCTAGAAAGTTTGTTAATAGTTTTTGAAAATTGTCCCTCGGGAAGAATTTATATTCCCCATTCCAATTCTCTTGTAAGTCTGTGGGATCTATCCAGGATTAGCCTCAAAGTTTCTGTTACGAGCTCGTGAGGAGGGGTAAAATGACTACCCCAGTCTACCATTCCAGACCCGGCCATAATAAGGTTTTCTTCGGTTGAACAAAGAACAAGATACGTTTATTGAAACCACTTCCCAAATTTAAAATAAGTTAAATTACAGTGACTATTCATACGTCACACACATTCTCCGGGTACACACACACTACTAAAGATGGTGGAATAAGAAGATAGTTTAGGGAGTTCTACACTTCATGAAGAAGATAAAACAAAGGAGTATATGGATAGCTGATTTTTGTGGTCTTAACTTGATGATTCCACATTGTGACCATTTTGTTCAGTTATCTTCCTGGACATAGCTGCATGGAGCAGATTTGCACATTTAATTCAGAAATATCACAGTTTAGTACATTTCTATTCTCAGAATGATTATTTTGCAAATCAGCACACAATACTCTCAAGAGCGAGAGAAAACAGTTCTTTGCCACTTGTTTTAGTATGCCAGTCTGGTCTCTCATCTCACCTGCGTGGTAACACAATCCCTTAAAATACCCCGCAGGCTGCATGTCCCATTTGATCAATGAATTTCTGCTGCTGTGGTTGTTTTTTTTTTTAGAAAATTATTGCTGTCTCATCTCAGAAACTTTTGAGAAGTTTGAGGATAATGTAAAATCAACAGGAGATGTGCTGCGGGATTCGCCAGTCTGCCAGCCATGTGTTCCTCGGTGGCACGTCCTCACCATCTGCGGGATTTTCCGTTCCAGCCACCTGACAATGGGATTTCCCATTGTGGCACCTCATGCCGCCGGGAAACCTGCGGGCATGGGTGCGCTACCGGCAGAACGGAGAATCACGCCGACGGAGAACCCCGCCCTTGATCGTTCGCTCTGCCCAGTAGATTAAGTGTCTGTTTTGTTTCATCCCATCTGGTGGAATGCAAACTTGTATATTATAACCGTCTGGCAATCCTCTACTGTCTTAAAAGCATTTAAGTTTATTTTTAAAATGCAGCCAGAAAGAGAGAACTTGGAAATGGGTTATCTTTTTTTAAAAAGCACATCCTCGTAACAGTATCTACCTCTTTGATCGGTCATCCAACTTAACGTTCCCACAAGTGGCTTAGTATCATATTTTGTTTAATGGTGCCCTGAGAAGTGCCTTGGCACATTTTATAATGTTAAAGGTGCTACATGAATACAAGTCATTATTATTTCCATATCATAGAATTTACAGTGTAGAAGGAGGCCATTCGGCCCATCAAGTCTGCACCAGCTCTTGGAAAGAGCACCCTACCCAAGATCCACACCTCCACCCTATCCCCATAACCCAGTAACCCCACCCAACACTAAGGGCAATTTTGGACACTAAGGCAATTTATCATGGCCAATCCACCTAACCTGCACATCTTTGGACTGTGGGAGGAAACCGGAGCACCCGGAGGAAACCCACGCACACACGGGGAGAACGTGCAGACTCCACACAGACAGTGAACTAAGCCGGAATCGAACCTGGGACCCTGGAGCTGTGAAGCAGTTGTGCTATCCACAATGCTACTGTGCTACCGTGATATATATCATATATCAAAGAATTTATAGGACAGATTTGGGTATATCAGGTTTTTCTTTGGGTCAGAAGGCGGTTGGTTGAATTACTACTTGAGGAACTGGAGCACCTAGTCCAGCTAACACTTTAGTGCAGTACTGAGAGAATGTTGCAGTGTCAGAGGTGGTTCTTTCAGATGTCTGCCCTCTCAGGTGAATGTAAAAGATTTCACAGCAATATTCAAAAATGGTGTAGGGGAAGTTTTCCTGGGTGCCCTGACCAGCATTTATTCCTCAACCAACATTGTCAAAAACAGACTGAATGGATGGGAGAAGGGTGAGGAATCAAAGAACAAAATGGCAGGGGGGGGGGGGGGGGGGGTGGTGGTTGGGGGTGATGGGGTCTAATGAATAACAAAGGATGCCTGAGCTTTCCTTGTGGGATCCATTCACTCTTCCTGGTCCAATAAAGTCTTTTCTTTGTATCGGACTTGCACGGAGGGCCACTTCAAATTGTCCATCAGTTTTTAGCCTGACGGAAGACCACAGCTGCTGACCCCTTCGGCCTTGCTGAAAATGCCATTGTTGGTGTAATAAGACCCTGAGGTACATAAATAGGTCTGTATCCAGCTATAGGTGGTGGGTGGTGCCTCATCCATCTGGAGTACCCGGCTGGTGAATATTGAAAAGATGGGAAAGGTTCAAGTTCCAAATGGCAAGAAAACTGCTCATTTTTAATTGCTCCCTCTTTCTTGGCTTTTGCTGGGTTGGTAGGAGTTAAAGTTGAACTCAATACTGCGAATTTTGCCGAGTGACTGGGTTTGTAGATAATTACGAGAGCCAATTGTCAGTCAGGGCAATATTAGACTTGATCACAGTGTCCGTACCTGAGTTTGGCAGTTATTCTGGTCGAGTTAGATGAAGCATGTTGCAGTCCTATTGTACGTAGGAGCTGCAGTCCTTTGGCAGCCCACCAAGAAACAGGTTCAGATTTCAGAGCGTTTCACTCAATCATTGGAAATGTCTAATTTGTATCCATGGGAAAGACTCAGGAGATGATGTTCAGTATGACAGCTGATGTGTATTTTGACTGTCATGCCGTATCTTCCGTTAGTAGGGATAGTTTTGGCAAGGCCAGTAAATATGGAGGATTATACCCACTCTACTAAAACCTCTGTGACCCTGAATTCATAGAATCATAGAATTTACAGTGCAGAAGGAGGCCGTTTGGCCCATCAAGTCTGCACCGGCTCTTGGAAAGAGCACCCTACCCAAGCCCACGCCTCCACTCCAGCCCCATAACCCAGTAACCCTACCCAACACTAAGGGCAATTTTGGACACTAAGGGCAATTTAGCATAGCCAATCCACCTAACCTGCACATCTTTCGACTGTGGGAGGAAACCAGAGCACCCGGAGGAAACCCACGCACACACGAGGAGAATGTGCAGACTCCGCACAGACAGTGACCCAAGCCGGGAATCGAACCTGGGACCCTGGAGCTGTGCACTAACCACTATGCTACTGTGCTGCCCATTTTAAAAATTCTGCCCAGGTAGGCAGGTAGGTAGGGGGATGGTGCATATTAGACGTGCGGTGTCTGCACCTTCCTCCTGTGTCTGCGTGGGTTTCCTCCGGGTGCTCTGGTTTCCTCCCACAAGTCCCGAAAGGCGTGCATGTTAGGTGAATTGGACATTCTGAATTCTCCCTCCGTGTACCCGAACAGGCGCCATAGTGTGGCGACTATGGGGTTCTCACAGTAACTTCATTGCAGTGTTAATGTAAGCCTACTTGTGACAATAATAAAGATGATTTATTATTTATTTATTAAACGAGAAGACATTGAAAGTGTGTTATACATTAAAAAATGGCAAGTTAGAATAGGAAGTTAGTGATTTCAAGGACGGATAACAATATTTGATTGCTGAACTTCGCAGCCCATTCTGAATAATTCTGAATGAATTGCACTCAATATTCTGCTTATAGATTGCAAAGTAGATGGGATGAGTAAATAACTCATATTTTTGATTTAAACAGAAAGAAACTCCATCAAAACAACACAAGGAATTTTCTCAAGAATTAGCAGCACTTCACGGAGATGGTGGTAAGAAACTGCCAGTAATTTAACTTGGGTCTGCATTGCTGTAATATGGAGGGATAATTTTAAACGTAAGAGCGTAAGAAATAGAGCTGGGGTAGGCCATTTGGCTGTTTAAGTATGCTCTGCCTTCAGCAAGATCATGGGCGATTTCCTACTTCAACTTTGCCACCCAGTACTCTTTGCATGTCCCTTAATTCCTTTAGTACCCAAAAATCTAACAACATCTGTCCTGAATATAATTGAATATAACAGATGGGCTGTGTTGCCGCCTTCTGATCATGAAAAATCTATGTTTTAAAATTTATTGATAAGGCACCACCAGTAATTTATGTAGATTTGAGGGTAATTTGCTGAGATTCTTTCAAATGGTTTTCTGATAATAACCTTGTGCTTTGTTCCACCTTCCAATTTCTGCTTAAAATTGATTCAATTATAGTATTTCCAAGAGATTTTGATGTTGTATATTGTAAAAATATTACCTGCGGAGATGGAATGGGGCTGGTCCGCATTGGATGGAACTGGCTTTCAATTGTTGCATTTCATTTGCTCATCCCAGTACTGTTGGTTTACGATTTAACTACGACATATTATATCATAATGGATTTGTCCCCTCCAAATTATTTTGAATTAGGTTACCTCCCACACTCATGGATGATACAAAACTGGCAGCACTCCATCCTACAAACTTCATCCACTCGTGCCTCTCCGCATTCACCCATAGTCTTGGATTACAAATGTTTTCTCTGTAATTATGGATTGCACGGCGTAGGACATTTACATCACACAAATGCTAGGCAACAACCTTGTCCAATAAGAAATAATCTAACCATCTTGACATTTAATAGCATTCGCATCACTGAATGCCGCACTATTAATATCCTGCGGGTTACCATTAACCAGAACTGGACTAGCCATATGAGCAGGTCAGAGACTGGGAATTCTGTGGTGAATAACTCACGTCCTGACTCCCTTAAGCCTGTCAACTATCTACAAGGCATAAGTCAGGAGTCTAATGGAATACTCTCCATTTGCCTGGATGAGTGCAGTTCCAATAACACTCAAGAAGCTTGACACCATCCAGGATAAAGCAGTCCATTTGATTGGCCTATCCACCACCTTAAACATTCCTTTGCTCCACACCAGTGTCCAGTGGCAGCAGTGTGTACCATATGGAAGATGTACTGCAGCAACTCACAAATGTTCCCTTGAAAGCACCTTTCAAACCTGCGACCTCTGCCACCGAGAAGAACAAGGGCAGCAAATGCATGGGAACACCACCACCTGTAAGTTCCATCCAATTCACACGCAATCCTGACTTAGAACTATATCACTGTTCCCTCACTGTCGCTGGGACAAAAACATGGAACTCCATTCTCAACTCCCTTCCATACTTTGGGTGTTCCTACACCGGATGGACTGCAGCGGTTCAACAATGCCTCGCCCCACCACCTTCTCAAACGCAATTAGGCATGGGCAACTATGTCAAAAATGCTCTCATTTTATGAACGTGCCCCCCCCCCCACCCTCCCCCCGGCGATTCGCGGCCCGGATGGGCCGAGCGGCCACACAAAAACAACCGAGTCCCGCCGGCGCCGTTCACACCTGATCCTATTTGGCGGCATCTCGGCGTGGATGCATCCGGGGGTGGCCTGGTGGGGGGGGGGGGGGGTCTGACCCCGGGGGACCTCCCTTGTGGCCTGGCCCACGATGGGGGCCTACCAATCGGCGGGCTGGCCTCTCAGGCTGGGGGCCTCTTTTGTTCCGCACCAGCCCCTGTAACCCTACCCCATGTTGCGTTGGGGCCGGCACGGAGAAGGGAGCCACTGCACTGCGGCGCCCATCAGACGCCGGGATCGGCAGCTGGAGCAGTGTGGGTCATTCCAGTGCCGTGCTGACCCCCTGTAGTGGCCAGAATTGCTGATCCTGAGGTTATGTTGACGCCGTTGAGAAACACAACGGAGTTTACGACGGCGTCAACACTTAGCCTCAGGATCACAGAATCCCGCCCTAGGTATTCCTTGTTCTAGTAACAGGGGCTCTGGCCATTCCATCTTACAGTCTAAGAGCCCTGATCAACCATTGTTACAGTACAGGAGTACAATGTGGCAGCTGTAATTCAATCATTTTGTGAAGATGGATTATCTATTTGTACAAAATGACAAATAAAGCGATAGCATAGAAAAAAGAACATCTGATATTTTCAGTGGAATAATTATTGACAGATAAACCAAGCGGGTGAGCTTGACGGTGAGTCATTCACTGACCTAGTTGAACTGAAATGTTTAATGGTTAAACGACTGCAGAAACAAGTGATTCTTCGATACAGGAGGATAACACTGAGCCTGTAGTCACACACATGCAAAGAGAAATTTCATATTTCATGTAGCATTGTAATTTATTTATTTTTTCCTTCCTACCACAGAGGACAGGTAAACCTCACTAAATTCATAGGAGGTGTAAATTACACTAATTTAATGTTTTCAGTTATTACCTCCTATAGCGGCCATTTTCAACAAATTGGCAAAATGGCCATGGAATGATCTGGGGCGACCAGCTTGCGGGTACTTTTAAATGTGCACCTGAATGAACATCAGAAAAAAAACATGGCTGTCATGACATGAGGCATGGCGTGACATGAAATGGTGTGAGATTCATCACAGGAATGAATGTTCAGAGATTTGATAGTAAGTGGTATCAAGTAGAATAAATGGATGGACACCAGTTTGAATATTTGAAAGTGATACTGAAGGTAATCTTGACAGGTTTTGATAGTGAGAGGAGAGTGAAGCATAGCAGGTTGGGATGGAAAATGTTCACCACACCACTCGGCCTGTCAGCCAGGATGGCGTTGGTGGTCGCTGTGGTGTAGGTCACTCTCGCCAAGACTCAGTAAGTGCATGGATACCAGCAAGGTGAGAAAATGTAGACGAGGTGTGCGCCAGCAGGGAAAGATAATCAACTCTGACGGAACTATCATCTCAGGAAGGTACTTGTTTGTCAAACCCAGCATATGTTTTTGAAATTATATGGCTATGCTTTGTGGTAAAACTGCTTCAGGATTTAAGTAGTCTGTACTATTGTGTGGCCGAGTGCAAATTGTGTGCGTGCATCTTTGGGCTCATTCCATTGATTGGCTGCTGTTATACCAATTGTCAAGTAGAATCATAACTACTCATAAACTCACCACAGAAAATGAAGACTATTATTAATTAATAATGTGATTATCCTTTTCACAGCATTGTTAATTACTGCTAAATAAGTGCTACGGCCCAGGTATTGAACAATTAAAAGTGTAGGCTGGAATGTTACCAGACTGCTGTGGGTAAGGGCCTCGGTTCGAAACCAGGCCGAAATATTGTAGCACTGTCAGGATCAAATGCAGATACTAAGCCCATGTGACCAGGCAGCCATTTCAGAAGCCGCTGCCACTGAGACCAATGTCACATTAAGGGTGGCAGTCCACTTCTCTAAACAAATGGTGATGCTCGATCAATAACTCCTGAGACGAGATTGGAGACAATTGAAGGATTTATTGCACTAGATGTTTCCCCCAGCAGCGCAGGTACAGAATGCAGCTGCTGGGGAGACTCAGGCTCTTATACTCCACCTTACTGGGCGGAACCAGTAGGCAGGCTTCACCAATGAAAATAGCAGTCTCAGGTACTTCCCACACCAATGGTCTTACAGCATTATTCAGGGTACCGTAATACCCCTAATACCGACTACCACATTCACCCTCTGTTTAAAAAAAGGAGTCTGGCGAGGGTTGTAGTCTTGCGTGATACAGTCGTAGAGGTGTAGGTTATGGTGGTACCCGGTATACATTAGCACAGTGTTTTGCCTCGTTACATGTCGCAACTATTTACAATAACTATTTACAGTCACAGTGAAACAATTAATCGATCGGGGGCCCTGGTCGTCCTCTGCGATTGTCGTAGCTTCGGCGGTGATGCAGGCGGCGGCTCGGGCATCCGTGGCTCCGGAAGCGTGGCTTCGGCTTCTTCAGCAGCTTCATCACCCCTAGATGGCATCAGTGGAAGGACCGATCCACCCAGGAAGGGGGCGGCTGTGGGGTGCGCCAGTGGGAGGGAGGATGGGGTCGGTAGTGGAGGTGTGGGAGGCGATCCAGTGGGCGCCAGGTCCCATTGGGAGACCGTATCCCGTCGGCCGTTGGGGTACGCCACGTAGGCGCATTGAGGGTTAGCGTGCAGGAGGTGGACCCTCTCGACCAATGGGTCCGACTTGTGCGCCCGCACGTGTTTGCGGAGCAGGATGGGTCCAGGAGCTGCCAGCCAGGTTGGGAGCGAGGTCCCGGAGGAGGACTTCCTAGGGAAGACAAGGAGACGTTCATGAGGGGTTTGGTTGGTCGTGGTACACAGTAGTGATCGGATGGAGTGGCGAGCATCCGGGTGGACCTCCTGCCAGCGGGAGACTGGGAGATTCCTGGACCGTAGGGCCAGTAGGACGGTCTTCCAGGCCATTCCGTTCTCCCTCTCCATCTGCCCGTTTCCCCGGGGGTTGTAACTGGTCGTCCTGCTCGAGGCAATGCCCTTGCTGAGCAGGAATTGATGCAGTTCGTCGCTCATGAAGGAGGACCCCCTATCGCTGTGTATGTAGGCGGGGAAACCAAACAGCGTGAAGATACTGTGGAGGGATTTTATGACGGTGGCTGCGGTCATGTCAGGGCAGGGGATGGCGAATGGGAACCGGCAATACTCGTCAATCACGTTCAGGAAGAACGTGTTGCGGTCGGTGGAGGGGAGGGGCCCTTTGAGGTCCATACTGAGACGTTCAAAGGGACGGGAAGCCTTTATCAGGTGCACTTTCTCTGGCCTGTAGAAGTGCGGCTTGCACTCCGCGCAGATATGGCAAATCCTGGCGGTGGCCCTGACCTCCTCGATGGAGTAGGGCAGGTTTCGGGTCTTAATGAAATGGAAAAAGCGAGTGGCCCCCGGGTGGCAGAGGTCCTCGTGGCGGGCCCGGAGGCGGTCCACTTGTGCGTTGGCACATGTGCCGCTAGATAGGGCATCAGGAAGCTCGTTTAGCTTCCTGGGACGATACAATATCTCATCGTTGTAGGTGGAGAGCTCGATCCTCTACGGTAAGATTTTATCTTTCTTTATCTTGCCCCGCTGTGCATTATCGAGCATGAAAGCAACCGACCGTTGGTCAGTGAGGAGAGTGAATCTCCTGCCGGCCCGGTAATGCCTCCAGTGCCGCACAGCTTCTAATATGGCCTGGGCCTCCTTTTCAACTGAGGAGGGGTGGATTTCTGAAGCGTGGAGGGTACGTGAGAAGAAGGCCATGGGTCTGCCTGCTTGGTTGAGGGTAGCCACCAGGGATACATCGGACGCATCGCTCTCGACTTGGAAGGGGAGGGATTCGTCGATTGCGTGCATCGTGGCCTTTGGGATGTCCGCTTTGATGCGGCTGAAGGCCTGGCGAGCCTCTGCCGACAGGGGAAAAACTGTGGATTGAATTAGTGGGCGGGCCTTGTCCGCATACAAAGAACAAAGAACAAAGAACAAAGAAATGTACAGCACAGGAACAGGCCCTTCGGCCCTCCAAGCCCGTGCCGACCATACTGCCCGACTAAACTACAATCTTCTACACTTCCTGGGTCCGTATCCTTCTATTCCCATCCTATTCATATATTTGTCAAGATGCCCCTTAAATGTCCCTATCGTCCCTGCCTCCACTACCTCCTCCGGTAGTGAGTTCCAGGCACCCACTACCCTCTGCGTAAAAAACTTGCCTCGTACATCTACTCTAAACTTTGCCCCTCTCACCTTAAACCTATGCCCCCTAGTAATTGACCCCTCTACCCTGGGGAAAAGCCTCTGACTATCCACTCTGTCTATGCCCCTCATAATTTTGTATACATAGTTGGGAACCCACTGGGCATAATATGAAAAAAATCCCAGGCAGTGTTTCAGGGCCTTGGAACAGTGGGGGAGGGGGAACTCAATGAGGGGGCGCATGCATTCGGAATGTGGGCCTATAACTCCATCATGCACTACGTAGCCGAGGATGGCTAGGCGGTAGGTGCTGAACACGCATTTGTCCTTGTTATATGTCAGATTAAGGATTTTTGCGGTATGAAGGAATTTTCGGAGGTTGGTGTCATGGTCCTGCTGGTCGTGGCCGCAGATGGTGACGTTATCGAGGTACGGAAACGTGGCCCGCAAACCGTACCGGTCAACCATTCGGTCCATCTCCCGCTGGAAGACCGAGACTCCATTTGTGTCACCGAAGGGACCCCTTAGGAAGTGGTAGAGCCGTCCATCTGCTTCGAATGCAGTGTATTTGCGGTCGCTAGGGCGGATGGGGAGCTGGTGGTAGGCGGATTATAGATCCACCGTGGAAAAGACCTTGTATTGTGCAATCTGATTGACCAGATCAGATATGCGGGGAGAGGGTACGCATCGAGCTGCGTGTACCTGTTGATGGTCTGACTATATTCGATGACCATCCTATGCTTCTCCCCGGTCTTTACAACCAGTACTTGAACTCTCCAGGGACTGTTGCTAGTCTCAATAATACCTTCCTTCAGTAACCGCTGGACATCCGACCTAATGAAGGTCCGGTCCTGGGCACTGTACCGTCTGCTCCTGGTGGCGACAGGTTTGCAATCCGGGGTGAGGTTCGCAAACAGGGAAGGCGGATCGACTTTGAGGGTCGCGAGGCTGCAGACAGTGAGGGGGGGTATAGGGCCGCCGAATTTAAAAGTTAAACTCTGGAGGTTACATTGGAAGTCTAACCCTAGGAGATTGGCAGCGCAGAGGTGAGGAAGGATGTAGAGCCAGTAATTTTTAAACTCCCTTCCCTGGACCGTGAGGTTCGCTATGCAGAACCCTTTGATCTCTATCAAGTGAGACCTGGAGGCCAGGGAGATTTTTTGGTTGACTGGGTGGATGGGAAGAGAACAGCGCCTTACCGTATTGGGGTGTATGAAGCTCTCTGTGCTCCCAGAGTCGATCAGGCAGGATGTTTTATGCCCGTTGATGAGCACGGTCATCGTCGCAGTCGAGCGTGTTCGGGGCCGAGGCTGGTCCAGGGTCACCGAGGCAAGTCGTGGCAAAATTTGGATGTTTTCCTCGGGCGGTGTTTGGTCATCCGAGTCGGGGTCCTGAGAGTCCAGCCAAGATGGCGGCGCCCACTGGTCGCACATGGCTGGAGGTGTACAAGATGGCGGCATCCATCCGTCGCACGTGGTCCCCGGGGGGCAAGATGGAAATGCCCGGAGGCCGCACGCGGCCCTGGAGAAGGAAGATGGCGGCGCCCGCTGGCCGCACACGGCTCGTGGAGAGAGTTGTGGTGGCGGTCCCGGTTCACCCCCGGAGACCGCGGCGACCGCCCTTGCCTGACATACTGTCATGAAATGGTCCTTTTTGCCGCACCCTTCGCAGATGGATGAGCGGGCCGGGCAGCGCTGCCGGGGGTGCTTGACTTGCCTGCAAAAATAGCAGCGGGGCCCCCCAGGGTTGCCTGGCAGTCTCGCAGCGCAAGCTTGTGGTGGGTTGGGGGATGCATCGGAGTCGGTCGCGGGGGCGTTCCACGCTGTCCAGGGGGCTGCCCCGCGGTCAGGGACGTAAGCGCAGGCGTTTTGGGAGGCCACATCCAGGGAGCTAGCTAGGGCCCGTGCCTCCTTGAGGCCTAGTGTCTCTTTCTTCAGCAACCGCTGGCGGATTTGGGAGGACAGCATACCTGCAACAAAAGCGTCCCGGATCAAAAGTTCTGTGTGGTCGCTGGCCGAAACTTGTCAGTCACAGTTCCTCCCTAACACCAGGAGCGCACGGTCGAACTCCTCCAGCGATTCCCCGGGGATTTGTCGCCTCGTCGCTAGCAGATGTCGGGTGTTGACCTGGTTTACAGGGCGAATATAGTGTCCTTTCAGCAGGGTCATTGCGGCCTCGAAATCGTCCGCATGCTCGATGAGGGTGTAGATTTCTGGGCTCACCCTCGAGTGGAGAACTTGCATTTTCTGGTCCTCCGTAGGTTCAGTCGTGGCCTTCCTGAGGTACCCTTTGAAGCACGCCAGCCAGTGTTTGAAGGTTGCCGCTGAGTTTGCCGCGTGGGGGCTGAGTTGCAGACACTCCGGCTTGTTTCGGAGCTCCATTCTTTAAAATCTAGTGCAATAAATTGATGCTCGATCAATAACTCCTGAGACGCGATTGGAGACAATTGAAGGCTTTATTGCACTAGATGTTTCCCCCAGCAGCGCAGGTACAGAATGCAGCTGCTGGGGAGACTCAGGCCCTTATACTCCGCCTTACTGGGCGGAACCAGCAGGCAGGCTTCACCAATGCAGTCTCAGGTACCTCCCACATCAATGGTCTTACAGCATTATTCACGGTACCGTAATACCCCTAATACCGACTACCACAATTAAATCAGAGGGTTGGCAGCTCTACAGCCGTGATAAAGTCAGAGGCTGATGCCTCTGGTGAAGGAAATTTCTCCTCTGTCTAAGGCGTTCTTGAAGAATCATCAGAAAAGTAGTCCATTTCCGGGCCAGGCAGGTGGGCCCTCGCAATTAGAGGGGTGAACCCACCAGCGGCAGTACTGGGGCCACAGTGGTCTCCATTGCCATTGGTGGGTCCCTCCATGGGCCATGGAGCCTTGGGATGGAAGACCAAGCCCAGAAAACCTTTGGGAGGCCGACTCAATGAAGTTAACAGACTCACCACCCAGTAGGGGTCTGTTCCATTGTTGTTAAAATCCAGGCAATGTCATAAAATGGCCATCTGTCTCCCCCTAGCATTGCCATTCCTGCCTTTGGTAACATGCCATTGAGTTGAGAGCACATCAGGCTTCCCTCCAAGTGCCCTCCATTTTACCAGCTCTCCCACCTATGAGAAATTCTCCAGAAGACTCCTGGCCATTGGAGTCTCTTTTCTTCAAGTAGTGAATGTTTAGAGAGTTCTCAAATCACATCCAGTGCCGGTGGAGATCCAGGTGTGTAGGCTATATGTCCCGACTGGTGAATCGTATCAAATAGCACATCCCTTCAGCTGTTCCCACCAGGAAAAGTACTGATCGTACTCAACCAACTGGGCTTGCAAAACTCAGAACATAGTGTCCAACATTAGATGTGATTCTGTGATTGGACAACATTTATTAAACAATCTGGATTGTGCTAAGAATGACACTAACAACCAATTTATGATCATCATTTGTAACTTGCAGTGTGGTTCACTTAAGCGTGCTCAAAGCAGGTTATACTTACAGTCAGGGCCCAGATTTTTGCAAACAGCAAGAACATGTCCACCATTGCTACTTTTGCAACTAAACAAAAACTTGGGGGACAGCCATACCCTGTCAGCAATGCCTTGACCAATCAGAGTCAGCTTGCCAGGTTTGAATTTAAACAAGGGCTTGTCAGTTAACTGTTCCCTGGTGCATTTTCCATGCCATTATCTCCACCAATCAGAGCCTAGTTGCCAACCAATCAACACTCTCTTCTCATGCACATAAATTGCTGCTCCATTTGAGATTTCTGTCTATCCTGATGAATGCAAGGCGAAAAGGTTTCGCCGCATGTCTCTTTTTCCAGCAATACTCAATATTTAGTGTGTAAGAAAGGTATCAACACTGCACCTAGAGTACTTTGAATTAAGTACAGAGGTTATAGGGATTAAATTGCTCTATGGCCAATTCAATGTAAATCAGCCAATACTTGTACAGGAATTGACATTTAATACAAAAATTACTCATACCACCACAAGTAGAAAAATCATTAATCCATACAAAATGAGCCCAGATGGTGACCAGAGCAGCTTCCCACCCCCTCACCCTCACCCCCTTACTGCCTTTGAATAGCTAAATTGGGCTGGTTCAGCACAGTGGGTTAAACAGCTGGCTTGTAATGCAGAACAATGACAGCAGCGCGGGTTAAATTCCCATACTAGCCTCCCCGAACAGGCGCTGGAATGTGGCGACTAGGGGCTTTTCACAGTAACTTCATTGAAGCCTACTTGTGACAATAAGCGGTTATTATTGTTATTATTAAATGGCGAAGCAAATTCATTTATTAGTTCTGCCCAGTGCTTTAAAGCAACAGTCAATTAGGTAGATTGATATCTCCCTCTCACAAACGCCTGAAGAAAGTGTCAAGTGTGGGCACGCACGGTGGCACAGTGGTTAGCACTGCTGCCTCACAGTTCCAGGGACCCAGGTTCAATTCCAGTCTGTGACCGTCTGTGTGGAGTTTGCACTTTCTCCACGAGTCTGCATTGTTTTCGCCCGGGTTTCCTCCCACAGCCCAAAGATGCACAGGTTCGGTGGATTGGCTATGCTGAATTGCCCCTTAGTGTCCAAAAGGTTAGGTGGGGTTACTGGAATACGGGGATAGGGTGGAGGCATGGGCTTAAGTAGGGTGCTCTTTCCAAGGGCTGGTGCAGACACGAACGGGCCGAATGGCCTCCTTCGGCACCGTAGGGATTCCATGATTCTAATATATCGCTGATGAGATGTTGGACATTGGCAACACACTCATTTGGACTGACCGTTGATGTTATGTGTGCCAGCTCTCGAGAGCCTCCTTGTGACAGTTGGAAGGGAATGGTGCTCCAAGATGCTGCATTCAAAGTGTGTGCTCCCAGATGCTTTCACTTGTGATCAGCTCGTGTTTCTTACAATCTTTGCACCAATAAAGTATATAAACATGCAAAATTAAACTTAAACTGACTCAATTCGTTATTGGCACCTTAGGCACTCGTCATTCTCACTATTTGATTTGGCTTGTTCACATTGACAAGAGTATATACAAACAATAGAGTGTTCCAACATTGCTGGAAGAACAGTTCACTAAATTGGCTTCAGTAGCCACAAAGGATAGCCTCCAGTTTTCAGTGTTCGCACTCATTGGCCGGGATTCTCCAAAATTCCGGCAAAGTGTTGATGCCAGCGTAAACACCGGAGTGTTTCACGCCGGCGTCAATTGGCCTCTTGGCCCAGCGATTCAGTGGCCCACAGGTGGCCAGATACGCTGCCCTGCACTGCCGGCGCATTTCCGCACATGCGCGCGGCGGCCCTTTCCTCGCCGGCACATGTGCGTGGTGGCCGTTTCCGCAACGGCGCCGTGCAACATGGTGTAGCGACACAGCGGCCTGGCTCGGAAGAAGGTAGGCCCCTCCGGATCGCCCGCGCCCGCTGATTGGTAGCCTCCGATCACGGGCCTGGCCGTCGTAGAGACCCCCCCGGAATCTGATCCTCCTGCCATTATCTTTGAGGTGAATAGATTATTCCTTTAACTATCAGCTTGCTTCAGCATATTCTTTTCTCTATCTACTGCCCTGATTTTGTCTCCTTCCACACTAGTCTAGGTAAAATTGTTTAGAGGTTCAAGAAAGCATAAGCTTTGGTTTTGACCCATCTCCTTCAGGTATCATACCTTAAGAGCCTGCTGGCGACTATATGGAGCCCCCCCCCCCATCCCCCCGCCTTCAAGTGTATTAGAAGAATTTACAGATTAATAATCAACCTGTTAATAACATACCTTTGATGGCCATCGAGTGGGGCTTGAACCCAGAATTTCTGGTCTGTAGGTAGGGATGCGAACACTGTGTCATATGTACCCGTACCAGCCTCCCCGAACAGGCGCCGGAATGTGGCGACTAGGGGCTTTTCACAGTAACTTCATTTGAAGCCTACTTGTGACAATAAGCGATTTTCATTTCATTTCATTTCATGACCTCTCCTGACCCAGCTGTGGTTCTTATTTGAGCCATGTGAATGCTGACCCTATTATATAAAGCAACTTAGTTTTTTAGATTCTGTCGATCTGTATTAAATGAATGACCAGTCAATCTAGTTGGGTGGAATCCCGAAATTCCAGAACGGTTAATAAAGTAAAAGCACTGCAAATCAGACATTTTTAGCATACATTGTTCAATAAAAGTATCAAATAACTAAAGTTTTAACGATTGCGCTTGTAACAGACTGTTCCTTTATTATCCTGTATCAGCAAATTTACTTACTTTCTGAGAGCAAAGTTTGCTTTTCTTGTTGAAGTGCTGCATTAAGTTCCTATTTCATATTAGCATTCACTCATTTTGCATCTCACGAGTTATTTGTTTGTTGGTATTTCACTGCTAAAGCTTCTTTCCAGTTCCTTATTGTCCTTTTTCTGTTTCTTTCTCCTTCGCTCGCTGAAGGCTGCCCTTCACTTCCTCAGCCTCCTGCGCGGGCCTAGCCTCTCACTTCAACTCTACTGCTGTCAGGATTAGGCCGGTATTCAATGCCCTCCCCTGTGGTAATTTTGATGGTGAGGGGGCATTCAATTGGACAGGGCAGTGGGGGGTCGTAATTCCACCAGCTTCCTGGTTATGATTAGGCCAGATGCTTGAAGGCCCGAGGATGGCCTTCTCGTCCTGCCACCAAGAAAGGTCCTCAAGTGAGCAATTATTGCCCACTTAAGATCCTCATCGCATCGCTGCTGGTATTAGCTCTGTTGAGGGGGAGGTTTTCTAAGTCTTTATTGTCACAAGTAGGCTTGCATTAACACTGCGATGAAGTCACTGTGAAAAATCCCCGAGTCGCCACATTCCGGCGCCTGTTCAGATACAGAGGGAGAATTCAGAATGTCCAATTCACCTAACAGCACGTCTTTTGTGATTTGTGTAAGGAAACTGGAGCCCCCGGAGGAAACCCACGCAGACACGGGGAGAATGTGCAGACTCCGCACAGACAGTGACACAAGCCGGGAATCGAACCTGGGACCCTGGCGCTGTGAAGCAACAGTGCTACCCACTGCGCTACCGTGCTGCCCACGTGGGTTGGTGGCAAGCCTGTGAGATCAGGGGTGAGGCCTGAAATTCTGTGAGTCCTGTGAGAGTGATGGGGTGGATGGGGTGTTGGGAGGAGTGTGCGCATTGTACAATCTGCCGCAGTACTGCCTATCAAGACAACAGAAATCCAGGACAAAACATATGATGAAAGGCCAGTTTACAGGACGGCCTCAGAAAGTCCAGGATTATTGGTCACCCTGTCCATGACCCATCCCGCTCACACCCTCCCACCATCAGTCAGCTAGGCTTGAGTCCCTCTTCAATCTGAAACCCAGGCCAAATGTAATACTGGCAGTAACCATTGCCTCCCCAGTGGCGCTGATGCAAAAGTGCTGCCTGCCTCTGCTTGGCTGGCACCTTTTGATTTGCAGGACCTTTTCCCCCAGGTCCTTCATCCCAGGAGGATGCCTGCGGCTGAACTGTCGTGTCAGAGTGACGGAGGATGCGGCAGGCCTTCCTCTAATGGGGCGATGCAGGGGTCATGTCCTCTGGCAGCTGAGACCCCATTGCCTCCACAGGATTGCGCCCTTGAGAAATAAGCAATCTGTCCATTTTGCACAATTTGCTTCTATTCTACTTGATATTCCATTTTTAGATTGCGTCGTTTTGAAAAGCATTAAAATTGGAACAATGCCAAAAGGCTGAAAATGTGTACAGAGGTCATGTGCAGCCTGCTTTCTGGGCCAGCTGTCACATGTTTACATTTAGACTGCCTTTATCACAACAACTGGAGAATCAGTTCTCTTTTTGTGCCTTGCTAATCCACAAACATTTATCAGGCCTCTCGCCACACTGATAGGGACTGCTAACAAAAGTGAGGAAAGCAGTTACAAAATGCAGTTCTTTGTGGAGCAGTGCAGTGAGAACCAATACAAATGGGATAAAAAAATATAACCATAGTTTGGGAGTACAAGAGTTCAAGAATGAAGGCATCTGGGGCGAGATTCTCCAACCCCAGCCAGGTCGGAGAATCGCCGGGGGGGGCGGCGTGAATCCTGCCCCTGCCGCCCGCCAAATTCTCCGGCACCGGAGATTCGGCGGGGGCGGGAATCGCGTTGCGCTGGTTGGTGGGCCGCCCCCGGCGATTCTCTGGCCCGCGATGGGCCGAAGTCCCGCTGCTGTAATGCCGGTCCCGCCGGCGTGAATTAAACCACCTCCCTTACCGGCGGGACCAGGCAGCGCAAGCGGGCTCTGGGGTCCTGGGGAGGGGGGGTGGGACGTGGGGCAATCTGGCCGCGGGAGGTGCACCCACGGTGGCTTGGCCCGCGATCGGGCCCACCGATCCGCGGCGGGCCTGTGCCATGGGGCACTCTTTCCCCTCAGCCTTGGCCATCAACCTCCGCCATGGTCGACGCAGAGTCCCTTCGGCCCCGGCTGGCGTGGCGCCAAAGGCCTTCCACGCCAGCCGGCGGAACGGCAACCACTCCGGCGCGGGCCTAGCCCCTAAAGGTGAGGGCTTGGCCCCTAAAGATGCGGAGAAATCCGCACCTATGGGCGGCCCGACGCCGGAGTGTTTCACGCCACTCCATCCCGCCGGGACCCCCCGCCCCGCCGGGTAGGGGAGAATCCCGCCCCTGAAGTGTTGAGCATTGACACGTACATTTTCGGCATCCTTTGCAATGTCAGTGTTGATTGTGAGCACGGTCATTGCTGGAAATGTTTGAGGACATGTGTAACAATCAATCCTCGACATATTGGCACAATACTGATGCCAATTTAATTATTACAAATGCAGCAATCAACATGTTTTGAGCTTATTGCTCAGTTGCTAACAGGCGCAGTTATCAATCAGCATCTGAACTCCTGTTCTCTACTTAGATTATTGATATGTTTTGAAAGGACAGGCTGGAACTACACCACTTACTGCTGAATGGTGTGCAACCATCTAACTAAAATGATGTTAAACCACATTGAGACTACAGAGAATTAACAATCCTGCTAGTAAAGGCATAAGTAAACATGAGTGCGATCGAATGGCCAGGCTGTGCCCGAAAAGCAGCTCGCATAGCGTGCCCGATAGAAGTCAGGACACCTCACTCCCGGGATCTACCCGGCTCGCAATGCCTCGTGAGACGTTGCGATGTAAATCCCGCCTATTGTGGGCGGGATCACTTTTACCATATCTGCAGATTAGAGCGAGACAGCTCGTCTCACTTTAAAATGCAGTTTCTCGAGGTACCCGAGGCGTTGGGATCTATCGCCACACACGGACACCAGACAAAACGGCACTCTTGGGGGTCTCTCAGGCGATTGGAGGCCCCCAGGTATTCATAGCATTTACAGTGCAGAAGGAGGCCATTCGGCCCATCGGGTCTGCACCAGCCCTTGGAAAGAACAACCTACTGAAGCAGGCACCTCCACCCTATCCCTGTAACCCAATAACCCCACCTAACCTTTTTGGACACTAAGGGCAATTTAGCATGGCCAATCCACCTAACCTGCACATCTTTAGACGGTGGGAGGAAGCCGGAGCACCCGGAGGAAACCCATGCAGACACGGGAAGAATGTGCAGACTCCGCATAGGCAGTGACCCAAGCTGGGAATCGAATCTGGGACCCTGGAGCTGAGTAACAACCGTGCTACCCGCTATGCTACTGTTCCGCCCATAATCACTGTGTTACCCTGCCGCCCATAACCACTGTACTACCATGCCACTCATAACCACTGTGCTACCGTACCACCATTTGGGCAGGGTGGCACCCTGGCACTCCTGGTGCCATCTGGGTACCCTGACAGTACCAGCCTGGCACTGCCATCTGGCATGGGCACTGCCAGGGTGCCAGGTTGGCACTGCCAAGGTACCAAACTGGCATTCTGTTTGTGCTGCCGATCGGGCCGGGGTGTTGGAGGGAGAGTGGGGCCAAGGAACTTCCCATAGTGCGGTGGGGCTTGGGAGGGATCCGGGCTTGTACTGCTCTGCTCACTGGAACTTTAAGAGTTCCAGTGAGCAGAGCCCCTCAATGTAGAAAATGGGGCTTTGGGCGGCCTTGGCTGCGTGTTTCTAGTGACGTTTTATAACCATGTGCTTCTCGCCCCTGCGAGCACTGGGAATCATGTGGCTAAAGGCGCTCGCTATGGAACTTTGTTCCCATTTATTTGAACTGCGCCCAAGATGTAGAAATCTCTCTCTGACTTTATAGTGAAGCTCTGCTGCATTGAACACCACTAATTCAGTGCAACTGTCTCATCATCTGGAGTGGAGGCTCAAACTTCCCATTTGCATTCATGATTCTATGTCCCAGTCCGAGGAAGAGTATTAGCCACTCCATGCTGAACAGAAAAGGTGACCTGATGGAAATGCTTCAAGAAGCCTGATCTAAATAGGAGCAATTACGGTTCACCGGTCACTGCGATCTCAGACCATTTTAACCAAGCTCATTTGAATGGAATGCCATGTTGACTTCAACAAAGAGTAAAAATAGGCAAGGCATCAGTTTCTTCATGAGGAGTTGGTTACAATCACTCCTTCTTATTCCCACAGAAAGAAGGAAATGACCGACATTAAGAATTTCCTCACAGTAATGAATTTAGTGACCACATAATCCAGATGACCTCAACCGTTTGGGTCAGACTGTTGTCAGATAAATGTTGCTGAATATTTAGCAAATGATTATGGTTATTGATTCAGTTTCTATCTGCTCCCATCCAAGCGCAAGGTCTGCAGCCTTATTGTTGGGGGTCGGCTGGTTTGTGATGCGGAGCAACACCGAACAGCATGGGTCCAATTCCTATACCAGCTGAGATATTCATGAAGGCCCCACGTTCTCAACCATGCCCCTCAGGTCAAATCACCACTGATTTGTTATGTTGTAGGTGTAACATAAGCGGCTTCCTTGTGGTGCACTTGACAAAGGAAGGTTCAGACGTGGAGATAACTTCAACACGTTTATTAAACTATTTACACCTCTATTACTCTGGTTCGACACTATTGCTAATCCTACTAGCTACCCAGACTGACTAACCAGTTGCTGCAATCCACGTGGTGGGTGTAATATTGAATCAACCCTGTGTCTGTACTCACTGACTGTCTCCACCGGAAAGAGGCAGATCATGTGTGTGGTGTCCTTTATATATGGGTTGGTGTAATGCCCTCCTGTGGTGGTGTCACCTCTGTGTGTATCGTGAATGTCCATTGGTCATGCCCTATCTAACTGATCTATTGGTTGAGTGTGTGTGTGTGTGATGTTTCTGGTGCTCCCTCTGGTGATGCACATCACCACAACCGCCACTCAGCTCTCAAAGGGGAGAGCAGCCTCTGAGACTGCGGCAGCATTTACCTATCACTTAAGATGCAAGAGGAAATGGAATCATAGAATCATTACAGTGCAGAAGGAGGCCATTTGGCCCATTGAGTCTGCACTGACCCTCTGAAAGAGCACTGTACCTAGTGCTCCGCCCTACCCCGCAACCCCACCCAATCTTTGGACACTAGCGGACAGTTTAGCACGGCCAATACACCTAACCTGCATGTCTTTGGACTGTGGGAGGAAACCGGAGCACCCGGAGGAAACCCACGACGGCACGGGGAGAACGTGCAGACTCCGCACAGACAATGACCCAAGATCGAAATTGAACCTGGGTCCCTGAAGCTGTGAGACTGCAATGTTAACCACTGTGCCACCGTAATATTGTGAAATGACACACACATAGCTCACGCCTTGTTGTTCATTAAAATCTCTTCACTAACAGCTTTTAGCATTCAGTAATCACCTTGCTTTATTTTTCTCCCCTTCAGATGTACTCGGAAATGTTTCTGTTCAGCTACAGAAGACTGAAGCTGCCTTTCCCGGGAGACACGAGAAAGAACTACAAGGGATTAAAGAGGAGCACAAGAGGGAGCTTACACGAGTGAGGGAGGATCTAAGTTCCACTCATAGCGCAGAGAAAAAACAACTTCAGCAAATACACGTAGAAGATATCCAAAAACTGAAACAGGAACTGCAAAAGGTTTGAGTTATAAATAAAAGCTGAAGACTGGTGAATAGTTCCAGTTAATTCAACCATTAGGTTATTGATGACAAAAAATGGCAGATGGGGACATGCAAGTTTGTAGCCTCTGCCCAATTGTGTATCTTTTATCAGGTAAATTTTAATTAATTCACCCGTGTTCCTCCAGTTCTGGCCTTCTGTGTATCCCCAATTTTAACTGATCCATCATTGGGGACTGTGCTTTCAATGGTCTAGGCCCGAACTCTGGATTACCCTCCCATTATATCTCATCTAATGGGTGAGATTTAATGGATTTGAACCAGAATCCTGTATCGAGTGCATTTATCCGGGTGTTTCCCGGTGCTATTAAAAGGGTCCGTGCTTCATATCGGGTCCTAAGCGAGGAATGCCACGCCGAGGCTGCATTTAGTCCCATTTCCTGCACTAACAAGCTCCACTTGCCAGTGCAAGAAGAGATTGGGGCACCATTAATCTCTGAACACCCCCGCCATGGCCTCCAGACCCCCTCCAATGCCCCAACTTACCAATGAGGGGATTCTCTAGTCCCCCGCACCCCTCCTCATAAGTACCCTATCCCCAGTGTGGGTAAGATACCTCCCGGGCACATTTGCACTGCTAGCCTAGCACCCTGGCAGTGCCCCCTTGGAACACTGGAATTGCCAGGGTGACACCCAGGTGGCTCTGCCAGGGTGCCCGGGTGGCTCTGCCAGGGTACCAGGCTGGCAGTGCCATGGGTACTGGGTGGCATCGGGGGATGCCAGGGTACCATCCTGCCCAGAGCCCAAGCACCCATGGTCCCCCGATCGCCTGGGAAATCCCCCCCCCCTCAAGTGCCAGGACACCTGGTCCACACTGGTGGCGCTCGCTCGGGATCTCCAAGGCACGGGCTTTAGATCCCACGACCTGGGTAACTCCGGCACGAACATATTCAAGGGAATATGACTGCACATTTGAATATACAATTCTAGATGCCCATTGTAGGCAGGATCCAGATCGCAGTGCCTCACAAGATCTCGTTAGATCTCGCGAGGCGTAACAAGGCCAGTAAATTCCACTAGAGGCCTCTCGCGAGATATAACTTGAGATGCAATGAGGCCGGTAGATTGCGGCCAATGTCTCCTTATCATAGATTATCATAGAATTTACAGTGCATAATACAGTGCATAAGGAGGCCATTCGGCCCATCGAGTCTGCACCGGCTCTTGGAAAGAGCACCCTACCCAAGGTCCACACCTCCACCCTATCCTCATAACCCAGTAACCCCACCCAACACTAAGGGCAATTTTGGACACTAAGGGCAATTTATCATGGCCAATCCAGCTAACCTGCACATCTTTGGACTGTGAGAGGAAACCGGAGCACCCGGAGGAAACCCACGCACACACGGGGAGGGTGTGCAGACTCCGCACAGACAGTGACCCAAGCCGGAATCAAAACTGGGACCCTGGAGCTGTGAAGCAATTGTGCTATCCACAATGCTACCGTGCTGCCCACCTATGTGGCTAGGTGTCATACTTTGTTTATAATGTTCCTGTGAAGCACCTTTGGTCATTTTATTACTTGAAAGGCGCTATCTAAAGGTAAGTTATTGCTATTGTTTTATAATGGGCAGGAAATTGGGTGCCCATCCAAGTTGAGCTTGTTGACTTCTATACTCCATTTTCCTAAATGTTTAGCTGGGAGAACTTGTGGCTTATCCAAAACTGGATGTCAGGCAAGTGATTTGGTAATACAGAGATGGAGAGAGGTTTAGGGGTAGAACTGGGTGTGGACAGGATACATGTGAAAGCTGTACCACCAGGCAAAAATAAAACTTGCATTTGTCCAGGACATCAGGACGATCTCCCTGATTCTTCAAAATAATGCCATGGGATCTTTCGCATCCAACTAAGAAGGCAGACATGTTCACATTGCAGTAAATCAGATCAGTGGTTCAGGTCCAATGAAGATTTGGAGATGCAATTTGCGATGATCAGATAGCTCAGGGAGGAAGAAAGAGAGGCCAATATTACAGTAACCTGGACATCAGAAGCAAAGCGTTGGAGGAGGATCATATAGTTATGATGTGGAGATGCCGGCGTTGGACTGGGGTGAGCACAGTACGAAGTCTTACAACACCAGGTTAAAGTCCAACAGGTTTGTTTCGATGTCACTAGCTTTCGGAGCGCTGCTCCTTCCTCAGGTGAATGAAGAGGTCTGTTCCAGAAACACATATATAGACAAATTCAAAGATGCCAAACAATGCTAGGAATGCGAGCATTAGCAGGTGATTAAATCTTTACAGATCCAGAGATGGGGTAACCCCTGGTTAAAGAGGTGTGAATTGTCTCAAGCCAGGACAGTTGGTAGGATTTCGCAGGCCAGATGGTGGGGGATGAATGTAATGTGACATGAATCCCAGGTCCCAGTTGAGGCCGCACTCATGTGTGCGGAACTTGGCTATAAGTTTCTGCTCGGCGATTCTGTGTTGTCGCGGGTCCTGAAGGCCGCCTTGGAGAACACTTACCCGGAGATCAGAGGCTGAATGCCCTTGACTGCTGAAGTGTTCCCCGACTGGAAGGGAACATTCCTGCCTGGTGATTGTTGCGCGATGTCCGTTCATTCGTTGTCGCAGCGTCTGCATGGTCTCGCCAATGTACCACGCTTCGGGACATCCTTTCCTGCAGCGTATGAGGTAGACAACGTTGGCCGAGTCGCACGAGTATGTACCGCGTACCTGATGGGTGGTGTTCTCACGTGTAATAGTGGTATCCATGTCGATGATCTGGCATGTCTTGCAGAGATTACCATGACAGGGTTGTGTGGTGTCGTGGTCACTGTTCTGAAGACTGGGTAGTTTGCTGCAAACAATGGTTCGTTTGAGGTTGCGCGGTTGTTTGAAGGCAAGTAGTGGGGGTGTGGGGATGACCTTGGCAAGATGTTCATCGTCATCAATGACGTGTTGAAGGCTGTGAAGAAGATGACGTAGTTTCTCCGCTCCGGGGAAGTACTGGACGACGAAGGGTATTCTGTCGGTTGTGTCCCATGTTTGTCTTCTGAGGAGGTCGGTCCGGTTTTCGCTGTGGCGCGTTGGAACTGTCGATCGATGAGTCGAGTGCCATATCCCATTCGTACGAGGGCATCTTTCAACGTCTGTAGATGTCTGTTACGCTCTTCCTCGTCTGAGCAGGTCCTGTGTATACGGAGCGCTTGTCCATAGGGGATGGCTTCTTTAATGTGTTTAGGGTGGAAGCTGGAGAAGTGGAGCATCATGAGGTTATCCGTGGGTTTGCGGTAAAGCGAAGTGCTGAGGTGACCGTCCTTGATGGAGACGAGTGTGTCCAAGAATGCAACTGATTTTGGAGAGTAGTCCATGGTGAGTCTGATGGTTGGATGGAACTTATTAATGTCATTGTGTAGTCGTTTCAGTGATTCTTCGCCGTGGGTCCAAAGGAAAAAAATGTCATCGATGTATCAGGTCTATAACATTGGTTGAAGGTCCTGTGCGGTGAGTAGGTCCTGTTCAAACTTGTGCATGAAGATGTTGGCGTATTGGGGTGCGAATTTGGTCCCCATGGCTGTTCCGTGCGTCTGAATGAAGAACTTGTTGTCGAAGGTGAAGACGTTGTGATCCAGAATGAAGCGGATGAGTTGCAGAATTGCGTCTGGAGATTGGCAGGTCGGTGTTGAGCACTGAGGCTGTTGCAGCAATGCCGTCGTCATGGGGGATGCTGGTGTAGAGTGCCGAGACGTCCATTGTGACGAGGAATGTTCCTGGTTCAACTGGTCCATGGGTGCTGAGTTTCTGTAGGAAGTCCGTCGTGTCGCGACAGAAGCTGGGCGTTCCTTGTACGATGGGTTTCAAGATGCCCTCGATGTAGCCAGAGAGGTTCTCACACAGGGTCCCATTGCCTGAAATGATAGGGTGGCCTGGTGTGTTGGCCTTATGTATTTTTGGGAGGCAGTAGAGATCTCCAATGCGGGGAGTACGTGGGATGAGAGCACGTAGGGTGCTCTGAAGATCTGGATCCAAGGTCTTGATCAGTCTGTTAAGTTGGCGGATGTGTTCCTTGGTCGGATCTGCGGGTAACTGTCTGTAGTGTTCTTGGTTGTTCAGTTGTCGGTATACTTCTTTGCAGTAGTCCGTTCTGTTCAGTACGACAGTGGCCCCCCTTTGTCTGCTGGTTTGATGACGATGCTGTGGTTGGTCTTGAGAGCGCGGATGGCATTGCGTTGTGCTTGGGTGACGTTCGGGGTTGTCTTGTGAATGCGACTGATGAATCTGGCATTGACGCGACTCCTGACGGCTTGAGCATACATGTCGAGTCTAAGGCAGCGGCCTTCCGGAGGGGTCCAATTCGACTCTTTCCTCTTCGGTTGCCGCACCGCAGATCTCTCGGTCTGCTGTTCCGGTTCATTGGTAGTCTGCTTGGGTTCGCTGTTGGCCTCTTGGGGTCTGTGGAAGAATTCCCGGAGCCTCATTCGCCTGATGAATTCCTCCGTGTCTGCCGTGAGACTGATGGGGTCCATTTTGGTGGTGGTGCAGAAATTGAGCCCTCTGCTGAGGACTTCGATTTCGTCTGGTTGAAGGGTGTAGTCTGACAAGTTGACAATAGATTTCCCTGTATTGTACTGTACTGTACTGTAATTGCCTGTACTGAACAGAACGGACTACTGCAAAGAAGTATACCGACAACTGAACAACCAAGAACACTACAGACAGTTACCCGCAGATCCGACCAAGGAACACATCCGCCAACTTAACAGACTGATCAAGACCTTGGATCCAGATCTTCAGAGCACCCTACGTGCTCTCATCCCACGTACTCCCCGCATTGGAGATCTCTACTGCCTCCCAAAAATACATAAGGCCAACACACCAGGCCGCCCTATCGTTTCAGGCAATGGGACCCTGTGTGAGAACCTCTCTGGCTACATCGAGGGCATCTTGAAACCCATCGTACAAGGTACACCCAGCTTCTGTCGCGACACGACGGACTTCCTACAGAAACTCAGCACCCATGGACCAGTTGAACCAGGAACATTCCTCGTCACAATGGACGTCTCGGCACTCTACACCAGCATCCCCCATGACGACGGCATTGCTGCAACAGCCTCAGTACTCAACACCGACAACTGCCAATCTCCAGACGCAATTCTGCAACTCATCCGCTTCATTCTGGATCACAACGTCTTCACCTTCGACAACAAGTTCTTCATTCAGACGCACGGAACAGCCATGGGGACCAAATTCGCACCCCAATACGCCAACATCTTCATGCACAAGTTTGAACAGGACCTACTCACCGCACAGGACCTTCAACCGATGTTATACACCAGATACATCGATGACATTTTTTTCCTTTGGACCCACGGCGAAGAATCACTGAAACGATTACACAATGACATTAATAAGTTCCATCCAACCATCAGACTCACCATGGACTACTCTCCAAAATCAGTTGCATTCTTGGACACACTCGTCTCCATCAAGGACGGTCACCTCAGCACTTCGCTTTACCGCAAACCCACGGATAACCTCATGATACTCCACTTCTCCAGCTTCCACCCTAAACACATTAAAGAAGCCATCCCCTATGGACAAGCGCTCCGTATACACAGGATCTGCTCAGACGAGGAGGAGCGTAACAGACATCTACAGACGTTGAAAGATGCCCTCGTACGAATGGGATATGGCACTCGACTCATCGATCGACAGTTCCAACGCGCCACAGCGAAAAACCGGACCGACCTCCTCAGAAGACAAACATGGGACACAACCGACAGAATACCCTTCGTCGTCCAGTACTTCCCCGGAGCGGAGAAACTACGTCATCTTCTTCACAGCCTTCAACACATCATTGATGACGATGAACATCTTGCCAAGGTCATCCCCACACCCCCACTACTTGCCTTCAAACAACCGCGCAATCTCAAACGAACCATTGTTTGCAGCAAACTACCCAGTCTTCAGAACAGTGATCACGACACCACACAACCCTGTCATGGTAATCTCTGCAAGACGTGCCAGATCATCGACATGGTTACCACTATTACACGTGAGAACACCACCCATCAGGTACGCGGTACATACTCGTGCGACTCGGCCAACGTTGTCTACCTCATACGCTGCAGGAAAGGATGTCCCGAAGCGTGGTACATTGGCGAGACCATGCAGACGCTGCGACAACGAATGAACGGACATCGCGCAACAATCACCAGGCAGGAATGTTCCCTTCCAGTTGGGGAACACTTCAGCAGTCAAGGGCATTCAGCCTCTGATCTCCGGGTAAGCATTCTCCAAGGCGGCCTTCAGGACCCGCGACAACGCAGAATCGCCGAGCAGAAACTTATAGCCAAGTTCCGCACACATGAGTGCGGCCTCAACCGGGACCTGGGATTCATGTCACATTACATTCATCCCCCACCATCTGGCCTGCGAAATCCTACCAACTGTCCTGGCTTGAGACAATTCACACCTCTTTAACCTGGGGTTACCCCATCTCTGGATCTGTAAAGATTTAATCACCTGCTAATGCTCACATTCCTAGCATTGTTTGGCATCTTTGAATTTGTCTATATATGTGTTTCTGGAACAGACCTCTTCATTCACCTGAGGAAGGAGCATCGCTCCGAAAGCTAGTGACATCGAAACAAACCTGTTGGACTTTAACCTGGTGTTGTAAGACTTCGTACTATGATCATATAGTTGACAAAGGCTGCAATTAATTTGAGGGGGATCAAGGAAGAGTAATGTGCTCTGGTCAAAGTTACGCTAATACTTCCATCAGCAACTATATGAATTCTCAATGCATCTACAAATGTTGAGCCTGACTGATCTGTTGGACTAATCGCCACCTTCTCAAGGACAATTAAGGATGGACAACAAATACTGGCTTTAACAGCAATGCCCGTATCGCATGAATGAATGAAAAAATCTGCGCAGCAGGAACTTGAAATTGTAAATGCTGGAAGTGATCAGATCCATGAAAAAATACGTTGGGTGTAAATCCTTTAATCAAACTTTGTTTTGGAAGAGTTTCACTAATGCAAAGATTCTTGGGGAGAAAACAATTACCATTTCAAGTTGATCTCCTGTTGTTCAAGGATTTAAACAACAAATGTCCAAAGCTCGTCTCTTTTGAGACACCCAAGTTCTGATCTGTCAACCGGTTATTTGGCTAGCACTTTATGTCATATTTGTACCTTGGCAACAGGGCTGTGTTTGTTCAAAAGTAAATGATTAACAACTTGTTTTGTATATTCTTTAGAAAGAAGCCACGCAGTCAGACTCCAGAATAGTGGAACTAGAAACCAGTCATTCTGAATATGTCAAGGTCCTCCGGGAGGAATGTGAGGCTGCAATTGCAGGTAATGGTTTTATCAAATGCATTCATGCTTCTCTGAATGAGGGCAAGGTGAGGTTTCTTTTCGATACGAATGATGCTCTTCGTTGCTTTCCATTAATTCAAAAAGAACACATTGTAATTCAAGTTAACTATTTATACTTTTCATTCCAAACAATACAAATGAAAAAGAAATCATAAACGGCAAGAAAAATATACCTAATCACTGTTTTATACAAAATGCATATTGCTTGTGGAATAAACTCAAAAGCAATCTGTAAACTACCTTTGGAAAGAGAAAAGCCTATTTATGTAATCCTGACTAATGAAAGCTGCTTTAGCAACAGTTTCCATAGCAATAGTAATCAGTTGATCCACAATATGTTAACTCTATGCTTACCTGAAAACAGGGTCACACCTCTCTGTAGTTTTTCTTTAAGGAAGCTTATTGCCCTAGACTAAATTGGCCACTTTCATATTTACTGCTTTGATTGCCTGCACCAATTGGACTCACTGTTGGTCCTTTGCTCACTATCTTTCATCCTGATTCCTTGCCACAGACTTGAATTCAGTCCACTACCATGGCTGAGGTACAAGGGAGTCCCTGGCCCTGCATTACTTTTAAATATTCTGACATTCTTTCATGTTTCTAGTCGAGGAATCTACCTCTCAACATTATCAACCCATTTTGTAATCTACTGTCATTAATCTTCCCTGTTAGCCGTTCCTTTAACGTAAATATAATTTGCTTTCCAAGTCTGTCTTCATAACTGAAGAAGTTTGAGTCTAGAAATTATGGTGTATTAGACTTGATTTGAACTAATTTGAACCAAATGCAGTGTTTCACTTTATGATCATTGATTCCAATACTTCAAAAACTGTTATGTAAAGAACTAAGTCATACTATTTTGGTGATTATTTTCCCCTTTCTAAAAGGTGATCACTGATCGTGCACTATGCCTCAAAGCAGTAGATAGCCAGCATATTGTACTGACACCCCAACCCTATTTCTACAGACAACAACGTGCGTCTGTGATCTTACACTTTTTTTGTGATTGTTATGTGATCTTGGCTACTTGTCATAGAAACTGCCCAGTAATGGAAGTGAACATCTGTTATGTCAGTTTTACAATTTGCTAGCTTGTTTCTCGAGCAATTTAATGTAAGTAAGCAGCTAAGGATCATTTGAACCCTAAATGCAGAGTTGAACTCAACAGATGAAACTTCCAACATTGGAGACAGCGCCTTCTGTTCAATTAGAGCCTCTTAGCAGCACAGTGACCTCTGCATCCTAGCATCTGATGGTTATTGAGTTCCTTTCTCAACAAGAGGCTGGTGTGCCATTAAACACTTGTGCCAATTTAAAGATATCAATGTGGTGTTTGACAAAACCTTCTGCAGGTGATCTGGATAAGATTCAAAAGAACATGATTCTTATCTTTCAGCTCTCTCTTGCACATGGATGACAATTAATTCCAGATGGTAGTGATGAACATCCCTTCCCTGTAATGGAACCCAGGCAGCACACTGTCCTCGCTATTAACCTGCCAGCTCTGAATCAGAACATATTGAACCAAAATTAGACAAAAGTTCTGCATCCACTTTTGGGAGATTGGAAAATAAAGTGAACTCAACACTGACCTTCTTATTCTGGATCATGTGGGTTCCATTTTGAGCCGTATAGAATAGAAAGGAGAACTAGCTGGCAGTCTCCTGTGTACACGAGGATTGAACCATTAACCCAGCATTGTAACTTATAGTCCCGTCTACAAATTGTTTAATTCAGATCTTGATCAAAAGTGTAAAGGTTATATGAGTCAATAGTTTAATAGATTGAATCATTATGTTCAAAATTCAATATTTTATTTACAATGCTACTGACCTATAAAATGCTACCCTTGCTTTTACTAGGGCTCATCAAACTACATCAACAGGAGCAGAAGTCATTGACCGAGTCCTTTACGAAAACTAACAAGTGCCTTCAGGTTAGTTTTTATTTTATTTATCTATTTTCTTTCCATTTTTCGGTCCTGCCCTCCTCTCCTGGAGAAGCTGATTTCCTGCTAAGTTACCATTCCATGAGTTCAGGATGCCCACCTGTACTTTGTCCATATTTTCATAATTCATATGTAAACTTCGAGAGCAAGTGCCAGAAGATAATGGCCAATATTTTCAGGATGGTGCCATTTCCCGTGATGTCATCTGGAGTGTTTCTGCCGACACTGTCTGACGTGCAGTGACTTCACATGCCAAGGAACGTTAATTGTCTGCAGGCAGGACTCCTACGGGATTCTCCCCAGTTATCTCGCCGGGACCGACACTTTGAAATAAATCTCAGAAAATTCCACAAAAAGTATTCTATTAATTCCAGCCTGAACATCTTGAATAATCTTATGCTAATTATTTGGTCTCAATGATGACATAATTCTGATCCAGTTCACTATTGATGTTCCAATAAAGGAAAGAATTGAAGAACTTACTGCCCAAATCAACTCATTTCAAAAGAAGACAAAGAAAATTGAGGATGCAATATTAAGAAGAGATCTCAGCAAAGACAATCAGGTATTTGGGGTTTTAGTCATGTGAATTCAACAAATATAACAAGATGTTAAAACATCTTATGCGAAAGCTTAACAATACATTATCTTCCTTTGTGTAGTAATTTTGACTGGCATTAGTCGGTTTATTTTAATTGTATGACTGCCACACTTTGAGAGTCCCTCCAAAGCATGTTCTCAATAGAAAAGCGAAAGTTGATCACTGTTTTTTAGAAGTCCAAAAGGATTAAAGTTGACAATTACAGTTTATTTCCCTGAACCGTAGAATGAAAGGCATGGGGGAAGTGCTGAATTTAAAACTAATCTGCCAAAGCAATATTTCAGGAAGCAAATGTTCATTCCATAGAACAGAATCTAGAACTAGGGCTCACTGATTAAAAATAATTTAAAACAGAAATGAGGCAAAATTTGTGAGTCATTGGAACTCTCTGAAATGACAGTTGTAAGGCAGAGGTGGGTAGAATCTTGGTAAGCAAGGGGGTGGGTGGGATGCTTAAGGTTCCTGTCAGGTCAGCCATGATCATATTAAATGGTGGAACAGGCTCGAGGGACTGATTGGCCTACTCCTGCTCTTTGTTCTTGTATTTGTATGTTCCTCAGAGGACAGTGACAACCATTGTTAATGATTCATTCAAATGCAAACTCGATAGATTTTCTCTCATGCAGTATATCAGTAATTTGGAATGTGGCAATTGCTAAACATAGCATGCTTAGGAGAAGCAGGTAACTACAGGCCAAAAATATCTCACCTCACAGGTTTTCCTTCTTGTCTGGGTCCATCGTGGACCAAATGATAAGAGTCCAATAGCCATGGTTAGTCATTATCATTGCATTATGTGACTATCAGGATGATAGAAGGAGAACCAGATGGATTTTGTTCCTTTTCAATCTAGCCATTGCTGTGTCATTATGTTCCTATCACTGTTGCAAATACATTAGTAAGTTTGTCAGTTTAATGATGACCCTCAGGTGTCCCACTCTAAGGAAGCCCAGTTTTGGCGATAAGTCTGCAATAGTCCAAGTGAATTTGCGCCTATTGTCATACACAGATTGCCAAATGATCAGAGGCTCAGAACTGCAGGCGTAGGTGGACCTGGGCAGATAAGAGCAGTTAAGATCTTTTACACCTCATTAAAATATACAGATCCAAGAAACAATTCCTCTTTGCGATTTTCTCAGAATAGATTAAAATAGGTAAAAAGTCTATATAGGTTTCCTTATAACCTCAAAATGGCAACCTAACACTTTAGAACGCTGTACTTTAAATTGCAGGACTCGCGTCCACCAAACCTATTCTGGGAACAGGAACTGGAGAGTTTACACTTTGTGGTGGAGATGAAGAATGAGCGAATCCATCAGTTGGATAAGGAAGTGTTACGGACGAAGAATCTGGTACATTGATTTGTTTGTCAGTTCAAAGCGAGCTACAGTTTGAGATAAGTAGCGATTTTTGCAGTAGCCCATGGTTTCATATTCTGATTAACACAAATATTTTATTGTCATCAGATTGAAATAAATAACTTGCTCGAGGAGAAAATTAAACTCCTTCAACAAGAAAATGAGGATGTGAAGGTTCGTTTGACAAATCAACAGGCCTTTGCAAGGTATTTTCATAAATCCAGTGGTGTTGTAATGTTCTAGATTTAGTTGGTCTGTGAATTCTCAGATGGTATCCAGGAATGAGCACCTTGATGCAGTTGACATAATTCAGGACATTGATACATTTGCACAGGCAAAGAATATGTTTGGATTCACGTTTGATTCTGCTTGGAAACTAGGAAAGAAGCTACAACACTGGCATCTACCCGACAATATGGAAAACTGCCCGGGTACGTCCCGCCCAAAAAAGCAGGACAAATCCCAATCCACTCATCAGTTTATCCTCAATCATCAGCAAAGTGCCACTGACAATGCTCTTAGAGGCACTTATTGAGCAATAAACTGCTCACCAATACTCAATTGCTTGTATGGTCAACACCCCACCCTGCACTTTAAACATTCACTCCCTCCGCCACAGTCACACAGTAGCAGCTGTGTATGCCATCTACAAATGCATTTCAGCAATTTGTCAAATCTCTCGACAGCATCTGCCAAACCTACAAGAAAAGCCGGAATTGCATGAAAACACCTCGACCTGCAAGTTCCTCTCCAAGTCACATATCATCCTGACTTGGAACTTTATTGTCATTTCTCCATTGTTGCAGGGCCAACATCCTGGAACTCCCTCCCGAACAGCACTGCGGGTGTTCCAACAACACATGGATTGCAGCGGTTAAAGGCAGCTCGCCACCTCCTTCTCAAGGGCATGGGCACCAATTGCTGGCCTTGCCACACATCCCAGAAAAGAACAAAGAAAGATTCAGCAAAATGTTGCTAGAATTGTGCAAAAAAAATGCAAAAAGGATTTAGAAGTATGATCCCAGTACTGTGAGAGTGCAACTATCAGAAATGATTAAACAAACTGGGGCTCTTTTCTCTTGGAAAAAGAAGTGGAGATGCCGGTGTTGGACTGGAGTGGGCACGGTAAGAAGTCTTACAACACCAGGTTAAAGTCCAACAGGCTTATTTCAAATCAACAGCTTTCAGAGCGCTGATGATGAAGGATAACGCTCCAAATGTTTGTGATTTCAAATGAACCTGTTGGACTTTACCTGGTGTTGTGAGAATTACTCTTGAAAAAGGATTGAGAGGTGACCTGATGGGGGTCTTTGAAACCATGAAGGATTTTGTTTGATAGACATTGAGAATTTATTTACACTTGTCCAAAATCCAAAACTAGATGTCATAAAGATAATGGTCTGGATATTCTAAAGAGTGACAGTCATCTTTGGATTGCCACTCCGCTCGAGCTTTTCCCTGACTTGATGCAGCTCCACATTTCTTGCCAGGTCTTCCGAGTCTGGCTTTCCCAGAAATGTGGAGCAAAGCAGTCCACGGAGAACTCCATTGAAGCTCTGTAGAGTTGGGGGAGGACAGGACATACCCATTTTTACAGCAATGGCTGCCATACAGTAGTTTAACGGTTCAGTGTTAATGTCAGTGAGTGGGTGAATGAGCGAATCAGTAGGATGATAGATTGGGTAGGTGGGTGAGGTGGCAGGTAGATGAAGATAGCAGGTCGGTAAGATTGCAAGTGGATGAGGTGGTAGATCAGTAGAATGGCAGGTTGGTAAGATGGTAGGCGGATAGGGTAGTAGGTGGGTCAGGGATTTTTGGGTCGATTCAGGGTCAGTTAGGTTGAATGGTGGCGCAGTGGTTAGCATTGCTGCCTCATGGTGCCAAGGACCCAGGTTCAATCCCGGTCCCAGGTCACCGTGTGGAGTTTGCACATTCTCCTTTTGTCTGCGCGGGTCTCACCCCGACAGCCCAAAAGATGTGCAGGGTAGGTGGATTGGCCACGCTAAATTGCCCCTTAATTGGAAAAGTTTTTAATAAAGGATCAGTCAGGTTGGATCAAGTGGGTGGTAGGGTGGTCATGGGGGTAGTGTGGTTGCATTGGGTGGGTGATCGGTATGTCAGAGGGGTAGTCAGATGGTCAAGAGGAGTGGTAGGGGGTGGTGGTTAAGAGGTATAATCAGGAGGGCAGTGGCATTAGACAGGCGGTCTGGGCTGTCTGGCCATCAAGAGAAATGGTTAGAGTGTTAGTCAGGGTGTCAGAGAGGTAGTCAGGTCCTCAGGGTGGGTAGTCACGGGAGTCAGTGAGGTAGTCGGGGGATCAGGAGGGTAGTTGGGGTTCAGGGAGGTTGTCAGGTCCTCAGGATGGGTAGTCGGGGGGGGGGGGGGGGTCAGTGAGATAGTCGGGGGATCAGGAGGGTTGTTGGGGTTCAGGGAGGTAGTCAGGCCATCAGGAGGAGTAGTCAGGGGTTCAAGGGGGTTGTCGGGGGGTCAGTGTGAGTGATGAGAGGGTCAATTATGGAGTTACCCAACAGTTAGGCTTTTTATGTCTTACCGTTCCTTGGTAACTATCCAGATAGGTACATCGGAACTGCCTGAAGTCTCTGATTCTAGCTCAGATAGAGACTTTATTAGATGATCCCTCGAAGCAGGGAATTAATTGCCATTCAGAAGTTCAAACTTCCCGAACAATTGCCATAAAGGTCAGCGTGGGGTCCCGACATACATCTTGGATGATTGATCCCGCCTCCGAAGCTCCAGATGATTTGGGCCAATGAAATCACAAAACATCTAAGAAGAAACCCAGGAGATATAATGAGTGGTGAGAATGTGGAACACATGCCAACATGGAGTGGGAGAGATGATTAGAATAAATGCATTTAAGAGAAAGCTGGATGTGCACGTAAGGGGGAATGGAATAGAAAAATATCACAGAATCCTAGAAATGTTTACAGTACAAAAGGAGGCCACTCAGTCCATTGAGTCTGACTGGCTCTCTGAAAGAACATTCCACGTAGTCCCACTCCCTGCCTTATCCCCATTTCCTTGAACATTCTTTCTTTTCAGATACCAATCCAATTCCCTTTTGAATACCTCAATTGGACCTACCTCCACCACCATTTCACGAAGTTCATTCCAGCCTCCATCCATCCTCTGGGTGAAAAATGTTTTCCTCACACCACTTTTACTCCTTTTGCCAATTATTTTGTATCTGTGCCGTTTAGTTTTTGATGCTCTCTTGAGTGGGACATTTCCTCACTATTTACCGTGTCCATATCCCTCAGGATCTTGGATACCTCCAAGTCCATCCTCAAAGCCACAGTTCTTCATCCTTGGAATCATTCTTGTGAATCTCTTCTGTACTCTCTCCTTCCTCAGGTATGCTGCCCAGAACTGGATGTAGTATTCTAGGTGATGCCTAACTAGTGTCTTATATAAGTTCAATGTGACCTCCTTACTCCTGTACTCAACACCCTATTAATAATGCTTCATTAACTGTTCTCTCAACATGCTCTGTCATCTTCAATGACTTATGTACATTGGGCTTCCTCTGTCCTTGCACCTCGTACAATGTTTCTCACTTTATTTTATACCGTCTCTCCATATTCCTCCTGCCAAAATGAATCATCTCACAATTATCCGCATTGAACTTTGTCTGCCCAATCCACCAAGTGTCTATGTCCCTTTGAAGCTCAAGACTACTCGCATCACAGTTGACAACTTTTCTTCATATTATCTACAAATTTTGAAAACATGCCCTGCACACCAGTCTAGGTCATTGATACATGGGAAAATAATTCCTGTCTCTTAATTGCATTCCATTGACTCCGGCTGCAAAGTGAATATTAGACTTGTTTTAATGAGTATTGAGTGAGTTCAAACTGAGCCCATTAATATGTAGACATCAGATAAGGATAGGATGGAACTTTCTTGTGATTTACTTCCCTTCTCGATTGATAGTCTGTCAATACTCAGTGTCCAGGATCAAATGTAAAGAATGGTTATTTGAGGTACTGGACAACTGCTGACACTCAGGAAAGATAAGGAGAAAAGAGGATAAACTGAAGATAAATGGTTCATTTGTGAAAATACAGACACATTAAATATTTGAAACATTATTTAAAACTATGTATCAGTGCTAATTTTATTCCCAATCGTTTTATTACAGGCAATTATCCATGGAGCACGATGTCCTGCAACAGACTTTAGAGAAAGAAGCTATGGTCAAAGAAAAACTTTGTCAGGAGAAAGATGAACTTGCTTGGAAACTGCAAAATGGCAATGTGTCACCTACTGTAGAGACGTCATGGAAACCACTTCACTCAGAGTCATTGGAATTATCATTAAGGTGACAGTAAAGTATTGGAAAAACTGGAATTTCACGTCAGAACTCAACAACCTTGACATTGTCCTCCTCCAAGACAAGTTGGAAGCGTCTACCTCAGCATGCTTGGTTTTGGTTGTCTCAGTGGATTTGGGTCCTGAGCTGATTCGAGACATCAGCTGATTTAAAATAGTAAAACTGTATTGCATTTTTAAAGGGTGCATTGCTGCATTGTTGCCATGAAAACATCAGTAGAACTGACAACGATTTGGATGAAAGGATAATTGAACTTGGTTTTATATGGTCCATCCTGTACATTTATGAAACTGTGATCATGAAGTGAAAGAGTTGCGGAGTTTAGCTCTTAAACACTTTATTAAAGGGCATTTGCTGTTTGTTTTGTGTCTTCACAATTTCAAGATACGTAAAAAGTGTTCTTGGCTTTATGGAAATTAGTCTTCCTCGACACAAACTTTCTTTAATTTAAGGAAAGCCAAACCTGAGTTTACTTTAAGTATGTTACAGCTGAGCCCTGCAACAACAAGTCGTCATGGCCATAGTTAAGCATTTCATTCAAGTAGCATCTGAAAGTAATGGTGCTCATTAGAAAACCAGGTTGGTTTAATAGGACGAAGGTTATATAATTATCTAGAAGGTCAGAAGAATGATAGCCCTACTTGGAAATTCTTAAATATGATAAATTGGAAACTGACATTATGCACAAATAAAAATAGGAGTTCATCTGGAGATTTTATTTGCAAGTATATCATGGCTTATAAAATACAGAGTAAGCCACTGGACAAAGCCAGATGCATTAGCTGCAAATTATAACTTCTACTTATATCTCAAAACACAATTACATGCATTCTGTAGCAACACACTCATGTTTACCATGAACAGTTTGACATGTTAGAATCTTAAGAAGCTTCCAATTGCTACTGCAAAATGCCATCTGTATTCTTCGGATTTTCCACGAAGAGCATCTTCTTTTTAAATGTAGAGTACCCAATTCATTTTTTAATGGGGCAATTTAGCGTGGCCAATCCACTTACCCTGCACCTCTTTGGGTTGTGGGAGCGAAACCCACACAAACACAGGGAGAATGTGCAAACTCCACATGGACAGTGACCCAGAGCCGGGGTTGAACCTGGGACCTCGGCGCCGTGAGGCAGCAGTACGAACCACTGTGCCACCATGCTGCCTTCACGGAAAGCATCTTCAACGAAACTGTTGGGAGTTTGTAAGATTCGTGATAAGTGTAAACAGCCTGCATTGTGCATGGGTGTTACAGTTTGCCCACAGTCCCAAACATTTTAGACAGCCTGTGTTATCGTTGGAAACTATAGAAGACAGCCTGTGATATTCATGGAAGTGACAAAAATCCTCACAGTCTCTGTGGGAACTTTAGAGGGAAGCGTCCAATCCCCATAGAAACAGCCTGTAATCTCCATGTCCAAATTTCCATTGGCTGTCGCACAATGTAGCATAAAACCTTCCAAAGAGTTTTACAGTAAACAAACTCAGGGTAGTGCAAATAGTATATAAATTACACACACAATACTTGAACAGGATTTGAATAAATTACACACACAATACTCGAACAGGATTTGAATAAGAACAGGCAGTCCCCTGAATTATGATGAACGTGATAGTATCGTTCAGTAAAATAAATTAACAGCAATATGTTAAAAAAGGCAGGCAATCAGAAAAATATAGAGCTGGAATTAGTAAAGGTTATATGATGCAGGAAACTATATAAAATTAAGCACTTTATTACCTTAAAGAGAATGATGTGTCGGATTTTGATTGCCAGCAATTTGTATTTAAAATAAATGCAAGCCAAAAGATTCAATGATAAAGCTCCAATGATGAATTGGCTGCTGCAGTTGTATTTCCTTTAGGTTGTGCAGCACATAAACACTTAAACCCTGATGTTTCTAGCTATGGGTAATGCCACTCTTGTCAAAGCAGTTACTTGTGGAAGCTCAGGGTGTTGAGACTGAGATCAGTTTACTTGGCAGAGTAGCAGAAAGAGGGAAATACATTCAGTATATGTTTTGTATCGAAGCCTCCTCCTTCAACCCCACAGCATCAGTGCTGCAATCAGCATCATCCCCATCGAATATACTGAGCATATACGACAGGTAAGAATATTAATTGATCTGTGTTTTGATAACAGTACGCAAATAAAAACTGTTTATTTTAAAAGTTGTTGCGTCTCATTTTCTCAGGCACTTTAAAGGTTATACATTAAAATTCTTGAAGCTAGAAATCGAATGATGACCAGAAATGGAAAAAGGGAGTAGTGTCAGAACAAATGAGCATGCTTCCAGTTTTCAATGGTGAACTTTAACTGACTCATACAGGTCTCGAAAGAAAAAAATATTTGTGTTTGTTGTAGACTAGACATTTATTGCTTCTTTATCATTGTGTCATGCAATTAGTAGGATGGTAGAAGACAAATTAGATGGACATTTTTCATCCATCAATTCCTATTTTCTAAGAAGAGTAGTTGGAAGGACGATACAGATCATTGAATCATAGAATCCCTGCAGTGCAGAAGGAGGCCATTCGGTCCATTGAGTCTACACCGGTTCTTGCTCCGATAGAGCACCCTACCTCGGCCCAGTCCCCGCCCCTATCCGCGTGACCCCACCTACCTTTGGGCAATGTTGGCATAGCCAATCCACCTAACCTGCGAATCTCTGGACTCAGTAAGAAGCCTTACAATACCAGATTAAAGACCAACAGGTTTGTTTTGAATCACTAGCTTTTGGAGCGCAGCTCCTTCATCAGGTCACCTTTGGATTGTGGGACGAAAACGGAGCACCCGGTTTAAAAAAAAATTCTCCCACTTGCTTTTGTTACCTAAGTTCTACAGAAGAGGATTAAAGTTTGACAGCTACTTTTCTGAAAGTTGTAGAATTCACTGAGAATGAAAGAGGGCGGGTGAGAAGATTGGGACAGGACAGGAAGGAGGTAGGGTGGGGGGTGAGGGCGTCTTCATTATCAGGCAATTTCTTGATGAGAATTCAGTTAACGCAGACACGGAAGAATATGCAAACTCCACACAGTCACCTGAAGTCAGAATTGAACCCAGGTCCCTGGTGTTGTGAGGCAACAATGCTAACCACTGTGCCACCCTTGGTCAGCCATGATCGAACTGAATTTTGGAACAGGTTTTAGGGGATGAAAGGCCTCCACTTCCATGTTCCTAATTATGGATCTATGGGGCGTCATTCTCCGACCCCCCGCCGGGTCGGAGAATGGCCGTTGGCCGCCGTGAATCCCGCCCCCGCTCCCGCCGAAGTCTCCGAAGGGAGAAAAGTCGGCGGGGCGTTAATGGCGCCGCTGCCGTGGAGAATGTCACGGGTCTGCGCAAGGCAGCCGATTTTCGGCCTGCCGATATTCTCCCTTCCGGATGGGCCGAAGTCCCGTCGACGTAATGACCGTTCACGTCGACGTGAATCAAATCTCCTTTTCATCGGCGTGACCCGGTGCTCCAGGCTCACGCCGACCAGCGAGGAGGTGAGTGACGGCCTGGGGGGTTGGCTCTGGGCAGGAAATGGCGTGGCCGCAGACTGATTGCGTGAGGAGAGGTGTGTCGGCTTGTGTGTGTGCGGCGGGGGTGGGGGGTGGTTAGAGTAGGCTGGGCTCCGGGGGAGTGCCGTAGGGGGTCCGTGCTGGGGTGGAGGTTGGGGGGGGTCCGTGCCGGGGTGGAGGTTGGGGGTTGGGGAGGGGGTCCGTGCCGGGGTGGAGGTTGGGGGGGGGGGGTCCGTGCTGGGGTGGAGGTTGGGGGTTGGGGGGTGTCCGTGCTGGGGTGGAGGTTGGGGAGGGGGTCCGTGCTGGGGTGGAGGTTGGGGGTTGGGGGGGGTCCGTGCTGGGGTGGAGGTTGGGGAGGGGGTCCGTGCCGGGGTGGAGGTTGGGGGGGGGGGTCCGTGCCGGGGTGGAGGTTGGGGGGGGTCCGTGCTGGGGTGGAGGTTGGGGAGGGGGTCCGTGCCGGGGTGGGTGATGGGAGGGCAAATGAGTTGGTCCACCTGGCCAGGTGCCAGCCTCCAACAGTTGGACCCATGCGGTCCATGCCACCTGGCTGGGGGGAGGAGGGGATATGGGCAATGATGACATGTCGTCGTTCCCCTCCCCCCCACCAGGCCGTCATGTTTTCAGACCATCCAGCGATGTTGGCCGACGTGGTGGCAGCCGCTCATGTCTATGTTGCCCTGGATGAGGAGGAGCGTGCCAGAGAGGCGGCGCAGGCTGCCGCAGAGGGCCAGGCGGCAGCCGCCCAGGCTGGAGGGACACCTGACCGACAGGACGAGGAGGGGGAGGAGGACGTCGCGGCCCCACGGCAACGGAGGCACCCGAGGGCGCCCCGTGTGTACCGGCCCCGGCAGTCATACCAGGACCTCACGGACCGGAAATGCAGGAGGAGACTCCGGATGAGCCGGGAAACCGTGGCACACATCTGCCACCTGCTGGCACACCTGTCACCGCGTGGCACTGGCGGGGGACACCCTCTCCCCGTGTCCGTCAAGGTTACGGTGGCCCTGAACTTTTATGCAACGGGGTCATTCCAGGCACCGAGTGGGGACCTGTCCGGCATATCGCAGACATCGGTGCATCGGGGCAGTGACAGATGCCCTTTATGCCATGGCGCACCGCTACATCCGCTTCCCCGTGGACCGGGCCAGCCAAGATGCCCGGGCCGTGGGCTTCTCTGCCGTTGCCGGGTTCCCCATGGTCCAGGGCGCGATCGATGGGATGCACGTCGCCGTGCGGCCACCTGCAGAGAACAGGGCCGTGTTCACTAATAGGAAGGGGACCTATTCAATGAACGTACAGGTGGTCTGCGACCACCGCATGATGATCCTGCACGTCTGCGCCCGTCACCCAGGCAGTGTACACGACTCATTCATGTTGTCGCGGTCATCCATCCCCGGCATGTACGAGGGACGCCATCCCCGGCTGAGGGGCTGGTTGCTGGGCGACAGGGGCTACCCATTGCGATCGTGGCTGATGACGCCTATACGGAGGCCACGCAATGAGGCGGAGAACCGCTACAATGATGCCCATGTAGCGACAAGGGGAGTGATCGAGAGGTGCTTTGGCGTGCTGAAGATGCGTTTCAGGTGCCTGGACCTCTCTGGGGGCGTATCGGTCAGATAGGGTCGGCCGCATCATTGTGGTGTGCTGCGTCCTGCACAACATAGCCCAGCAGAGGGGCGATGTGCCGCAGGCAGAGGAGGGCGGAGTGGAGGAGCAGCAGGAAGAGGCCCAGTCCTCCCCAGATGAGGGGGATGGGGGCAATGGTCAGGGCAGACGGGGTAGACACAGGCGGGTGGCTGTCCACCGTTACCGGCTGGCCCAGCGGGCACGGGACAGACTGATAGACGCCCGCTTCACTGACTAGATGGGCGTGGGAATCGGGTAGTATGGCCACAGACCGCACACCATGACAACAGCCGACCACCCACACCCCCCACCCATCCACCCACCCAGCACCCTCACCCCCCTCCCCAACCCCACACACCCCACCCGCATGCACACCACCCCCCCCCCCCCAATTGCGATCCACCGGCGGCACAACGGGCCGGGCTCACCCAGTTGCGGGTGGACGCGTGTCTATCGCAGGCCATGGAGGATGATGACAACCCGCCTCCGATGAGCTCCTGGCTCTACATCGTTGGACTATGTCTGACCCATGGCCACAGTACCACCATCCACCCGGACCATCCCTGCATGCGGCTGTGACACTGCAGCGCACGGTCCCGTCCTCTGCCCGGGGGATGTTGATGGCGGCCCAGGGGGAAGGGGGCAGACTCACCTGGGGCTGAGGTAAGACCACCCGTCACACACACACTTGCGCTCAACGTACATGACACGCCCGCACACTTTGGACAGAGCACAAAGGCAGCTTCGGTAGGTGTAACATTGACTTTAATAACCAAAGGAGTTCATGCACGTGCCCTAGCCCCTAAAACTCATCTGTGCCCTGCACCCGTGCCAACTTACTCAGTGTCTAATTGTTTGGCCTTACGGGCCCTTTGACTACGTCTACGTGGTTCCCCAGACGGTACAGCAGAACTGGAGGTGGACTCCTGTGATTCCTGCCCTCTGACACTGGATCCCTTTGGCGGCCGTTTCCTGGGGCGTCCTGGCCTAGATGGGCCAGGCTGCGGCCCGGGCGACTGGGATGGCGAGCTGCCAGCCTGTCCTGCCCGTTGCCCACCCGATGCACCTGGGACGGAAGGGGGGGAGTCTGAGGAGTCGCGGTGTACCGGGACCTCCCCTACAGAGGGAGCCGGGACGGACCACACCACCTCCTCCTCCCTCGGGGTGCCCGATGGCCCCCAGGCCTCTACATGGGTGGGGGATGCGAACGGACTGGCCATCCGACGCGCCCCCGACATCTGGCGCTGCCAGTCCTGGAGGCCCGTGCTGGTATCGACAGGGGTCTGCAGGTTTGCAGCCATGGAGCCCAGGGGGTTGTCGAACCCCGTCTGTGACAGTGCGACGCCGGCTCGCACATGGCCACTGGCGCCGATGCCCTCAGCGATGGCCTGCTGAGACTGGGCCATGGCCTGCAGAGACTGGGCCATGGCCTGCTGAGACTGGGCAATGGCCTGCTGAGACTGGGCCATGGCCTGCTGAGACTGGGCTATGGCGTTGAGCGCCTCTGCCATCTGGCGCTGGCACTGGCTCATGGCCTCCTGTGAGAGGGCAGCCATTTCCTGGGCCACAGACGCCGCCTGCACGGAAGGCCCCATGCCTCGCAAACCGTTCCCCATGTCTGACACCGTCGCACCCATTGCCTCCACCGCGGACGCCACCCGTGCGGTGTCAGCCTGGGTGGCACGCATGACCGGGACCACTCCCAGCTCCTGGACGCGGGTGGACTCTTCCACCTGCGACCGCAGCCGCCGCAAGCCACCCGTCACCCTATTCGCTCGTCTCCGTGTCGGTGGTTGCATCGGATCTATGTGTGGGTGTGGTAACTGCAGGAACCCGGGATCCATCTGGGCTACAGATGTTCGCTTGGCCTGGGCTGCCCTCCGACCGCCCGGTCCCTCTGCTGCTCCTACCTCCACCTGCTGTACCGGGACGGCTGTGTTGTGCGCACCAGTGAGTGTACCAGACGCCTTATCACTAAAGTGCCCAACCGTGGTGAGTGTTTCTGCGATGGTGGAGGGTGTTGGTGACAGCAGTGGCGTTGTGTCGTGCTCTTCGTCCCACTCTGAGTCCATGGCACTTTGGGGTGGGGGTTCGTCTCCACCCATCCACTCTGAGTCACTGTCCGGTATTTCGTCTTTCCGGGTAGGGGTGTCCTGGGTAGTGCTGTCCCGGGTAGTGCTGTCCCGGGTAGTGCTGTCCCGGGTAGGGGTGTCCTGGGTAGTGGTGTCCCGGGTAGGGGTGTCCTGGGTAGTGGTGTCCCGGGTAGGGGTGTCCTGGGTAGTGGTGTCCCGAGTAGGGGTGTCCTGGATAGTGGTGTCCTGGGTAGTGGTGTCCTGGCTCGGATGTGACGGGGGCCTGTGGCTGCCCCCCTCATCGCTGGGTGGTCGCTCCCGCACGTGACGGGGGTGTCGTCTCCCTGTTGCTCCAGGTCTCTCCGTCTCCCGTGGTGTGCGAGGGGCATCCTGCGGGCGTCGCATGCTGGAGGGTCCGGGTCTCTCCGTCTCCCGTGGTGTGCGAGGGGCATCCTGCGGGCGTCGCATGCTGGAGGGTCCGGGTCTCTCCGTCTCCCGTGGTCTCCGAGGGGCATCCTGCGGGCGCCGCATGCTGGAGGGTCCGGGTCTCTCCGTCTCCCGTGGTCTCCGAGGGGCATCCTGCGGGCGTCGCATGCTGGAGGGTCCGGGTCTCTCCGTCTCCCGTGGTCTCCGAGGGGCATCCTGCGGGCGTCGCATGCTGGAGGGTGCGGGTCTCTCCGTCTCCTCTGGTCTCCGAGGGGCATCCTGCGGGCGTCGCATGCTGGAGGGTGCGGGTCTCTCCGTCTCCTGTGGTCTCCGAGGGGAATCCTGCGGGCGGTCTGCATCTGCGGGGATGGGTGCCTGGACGTTTGGTCCTGCGATACACAATGAAGCATGCATGGTTAGACATCAGGCAGTGATCAGGTGATACGGGGGAGGGGGATATAGGGGAGGGGGGATATGGGGACGGGCTGTTGGTGGCTCACTTGCTCGTGGGGCCCCGACCTCTGCATCAGCAACCTCCCGGTCCTCAGGTCCGCCAACCAGTTCCAGGGCCCTTTCCTCGTGTACTGTCAGTGGCCTCTCATCAGCGGGCCCTCCTCCAGTCCTCACATGCTCCCTATTGTTGTGTGCGCGCTTCTCCTGTGGGGGGGGGGGGTGGTGTCAGGGGTAAAAGGCAACAGTGTTAGGCAGGTATATGAATGCACGCCATCGGTTGCGCGTGCATTGCAGAGGTTAAGGTTAGGGCTGGATTCACTTGGGGATATGGGGGAGGGGGGGATATGGGGTATATGGGGGAGGGGGGATATGGGGGATATGGGGGAGGGGGATATGGGGGAGGGGGGGATATGGGGGGGGATATGGGGGAGGGGGGATATGCGGGATATGGGGGAGGGGGGTATGGGGGAGGGGGGATATGGGGAGGGGGATATGGGGAGGGGGGGTATGGGGGAGGGGGGATATGGGGAGGGGGGATATGGGGGAGGAGGGATATGGGGGATATGGGGAGGGGGGATATGGGGGAGGGGGGTATGGGGGAGGGGGGATATGGGGGAGGGGGGATATGGGGGAGGGGGGATATGGGGGATATGGGGGAGGGGGGGATATGGGTGAGGGGGGATATGGGGGAGGCGGGATATGGGGGAGGGGGATATGGGGGAGGGGGGATATGGGGGAGGGGGGATATGGGGGAGGGGGGATATGGGGGAGGGGGGATATGGGGGAGGGGGGATATGGGGGAGGGGGGTATGGGGGAGGGGGGATATGGGGGAGGGGGGTATGGGGGAGGGGGGATATGGGGGAGGGAGGATATGGGGGAGGGGGGATATGGGGGAGGGGGGGTATGGGGGAGGGGGGATATGGGGGAGGGGGGATATGGGGGAGGGGGGATATGGGGGATATGGGGGAGGGGGGATATGGGGGAGGGGGAGATATGGGGGATATGGGGGAGGGGGGATATGGGGTAGGGGGGAAATGGGGGATATGGGGAGGGGGGATATGGGGAGGGGGGGATATGGGGAGGCTCACCCTGCCTGCTCTGACGAGGTCGTTCACCTTCTTGTGGCACTGGGTGCCTGTCCGTGGTGTTAGGGCCACAGCGGTGACGGCCTCTGCCACTTCCCTCCACAGACGCCGGCTGTGGCGTGGGGCAACTCTGCGGCCGTGCCCGGGATACAGGGCGTCCCTCCTCTGCTCCACCGCGTCCAGGAGCGCCTCCACATCGCGTGACTCGAACCTCGGGGCTGAGCGACGGCTAGCCATCCAGTCGGGTGTTGCGGTCGGGTGTTCCGGTCGGGTGGGGGAGAGCTGCGCGGCCTTATGAGCCGTCACGCCGTGCAGCGCGTATGACGCTGCACGGCGTGAACCATTGCGCAAGCGCGGATCCCGTCACGTCGCTGCTAGCCCATTTCGGGCCGGAGACTATCGGCCCATTTTTATGACGTGACGCAAGTGGGATTTGCGCCGTTTGTTGCGCCGATCGGCGGACTTTCAGCCGATAACGGAGAATTTCGCCCCTGATCTCTAATTATGCATTTCTGATTCTGGAGTTGATTCAATGAAGGCAATAGTTGTAATGAAAAAACTAATTGTAGTCGTCTTCTGCCTTTAGAAACATACTAACCACAGTGCCTGGCACAAATCCCTCAACTGTGAGTTAGAAGGTCATGTATTCAAGCCCCACCTGAGCACATAACCTGGGCTGAGATGAGTGCAGTCACCAAGCAGAGCTGGATTGCCACATATACCATCCTTATAATCCCACATTAACCGAGTTCATGTGTATTGGTTCAGACGGACTTTAAGGATATCACAGTTGAAAGAAATGCAAAAGAGTTCTCCCAGGGCCCTGATCAACATGTCTCTGTTAAACAACACCACCAAAAAGAAATTAACTGGTCATTCATCACATGTTCCTTGTAGTCTTGGTATGTGCAAAATGGCTGATCCAATTACAGTCACTGGACTTCAAACTAATCTTGATGCACTTTCCGACATTGCTAAAAGAGATATGATAAAGCATTACATAAATGCACATTTTTCTTTTAACTGCAAGGAAGGCATTGATTGTAAATTTGCATTACGGTGACACATTAAAGTGAGCTAAAACTGTTAACCTGCTATTGTATCATAAATCCATCACCCACGTACATTTAATGGCTCTCTCCCCTCCTTTAAGACACTCCTTAAAATCTAACTCCAAGAGAAAAAAAACAGTTCGGACCATCATTCTTATTTCCCTGTTTTACTGGTGTTCCAGTTTCAAGTATACAAGACCAGTTTGACCAGTATTCCTAGATCCCCGTTTTACGTTTTTTTCCGAGCTTGACCAAGCATTTTGTCACAAGCTCTGATATGTACTTTTGGTTCATTATCTGATCACACCCCGAATCACTGAATTGTTACAACACAGACCGTTCAGCCAATCGTATTTGCTCCGAATGAGCAATAGCTTTCCTACAAATAACCTTAGGACATTTTACGGCATTAAGGATACTGGGGTACATTTTCCAGGTCCACCCGCCGCAGGAATCATTGTCGGAGGGACAGAACATTTGACGGATATTTGAAAGATCCGTTGACCTTGGACAGGAATGTACGGTCTCTGGATGGGTGCGTGTGGAAAATCTTCCCCCTGTTTAATTGCAGGATGTTGTTGTTCAAAAAGTGCCTTCCCTACCATGGGCGGGATTCTCCGCTGGCAGGATGCTCCGTTTTGCCGGCAGCCCGGGGGTTTCCCGACGGCGTGGGGCTGCCCCATAATGGGAAACCCCATTGACCAGTCGGTGTAACGGAGAATCCTGCCTGCGGGTCGGGGCAGAAATGTGGCGGGGCGGGGCAGAGAATCCAGCCCCTTGAATCTGCATCTCTTGACTATTACTCCTGCCGTTTCATGTAAATGGTTATTAACTTTTTCTATATCTTTAACAATCTTATATACCTCAGTAAGGTTGGCTCTGAGATAATTTGGCCCTGATATTACAAGGATGGGGAGGGAGCAAGGTGCCTGCAGAAACTTGGAAATACTGGGAAGACAGAGGGGATCAATTTAATTGTGTTATTCCTTTTCCTACCAGCTAGATTGAAGGCTATCCGGCTGTCAGGTGAGAAGTGGAGTATAACGTGAGCAAATGTGAAACTGCCCATTCTGGCAGAAAGAATAAAAAAGTTTATTTGCGAAATGGTGAGAGATTGCAGAGCTCTGAGGTGTGGAGGGTTCTGTGTGTCCTAGTGAATGATTTAAAAAGTCTGGTGCCCAGGTACAGCAAGTAATTAGTGAAGTGGGAAATGGTTCAGAAGGGCACTTGGCACAGAAGAGGGCTGCCTGACACACAAGATGGAGACACAGAGAATAAAGCAGACATAACTTTATTATGATAGGAACAGATCCAGGACAAAGGGAGCCAGACAAGAAGATTAAGAAATACATAAATGCGGGACATCACTTGAATAAAGCTGACTTCAGCCAAGGTGTACACAATGATATGCTAATACGAATGTCTTGGGCCATTTCCTAAAACAAAGGGACAATCGATACTGCTTTCCTGCTGCTACCTGTAACCTGTAAAACCTCTTTAACTATAACCATGTGTAAATGGCAAAACGCTTACAAATAGCGATGTACAATCTAGAAAATGGTGATAATTGTTTTGTATCTGGGCTCATTGTGAACCCGAAGTGGCTGTTTAAAGATAACAAGGTGATAATTGTTTTGTATCTGGGCTCATTGTGAACCCAAAGTATAAAATGAATGACTGCCATTCAAACCACGAGAAAGGTTGGCTACCGTACCGCGGGGTGCGTACGCTTTCTCCCGAAGCTTTGTATAACAATAAACTGCACTGATTGAATACAGCAAGTCTGACTCCCGAAGTGGTTGATTTTCCCACAACAATTAGGAAAGCTAATAGAATGTTATAATTTATTGTGAGGGGAACTGATTACAAAAGTAGGGAGGTTGTGCTTAAGATGTACGGAGCATTGGTGAGACAACATCTGGAGTACAATATTGATCTCCTGATTTAAGGAAGCATGTAAATGTGTTAGAAGCAGTTCAGCGACTGTTTAGCAGACAGGAATGGGGGGAGGGGGGTTGTCTTGTGAGGAAAGGTCGGACAGTTAGGCTTGTATTTACTGGAGGTTTGAAGAGGACTTGATCAAACCTTTACGATTCTGAGGGGTATTGACAGGGATGTGGGGAGGGTGTTTCCTCGTGGGAAAATCTAGAACCAGGGGTCACTGTTTAAAAATAAGGGGTCACTCATTTATGAAGGAGATGAGGGAAAATCTCTTCTCCCCGAGGGCCGTGAGTCTCTGGCACTCACTCACTCAAAGAGCGGGGGAATCAGAGTCTTTGAATATTTTTAAGGCAGAGCCAGATAGATTCTTGATCAACAAGGGGGTGAAAGGTTATTGGGGTTAGGCAGGATTATGGAGTTGAGGTTATCATCAGAACAGCCATGATCTTATTGATTGGCGGAGCAGGCTCGAGGGGCCGAGTGGCCTACCTCTGCTCCTAATTCGTATGTTCACACGTATGTTATCCATAAAGAGCTAGGAATTAATTGTTATGTGAATATATATCCTGGGGTACCACATTTACTGTCGCACTGCAGTCATGTGTCGAGTAACAATGTATCAGTCTGTTCAGTATAGCACCCACCTGGGAGAGCAGAAGGGAATTATATTCAGCTTTTTGAGTTTAAAATATGATCATTTCTAAGCTATGGGAACCAGAATTGGTTGGGATATGTTTTGTGTTGTGATTAATAAAACTCCTCAGCCAGGTGCGATTCATCCTCAGCTATTCACGCATTCATAACCCCCACCCCCCCGGCCTCTCTCAAAACCCCTCACCATTAACGTTCTTTGAGTTTGTATATCTCCTGATTTTCCTGCCATTTCTAGAACTTCACATTTTTTCCATCTCTCTCTCTTAGACCATACAGCTTCCAAATATAGTAATATGTAATTCAATTAATATATAGTTTGTTCTGTTGTCCTGTACAAATACAATCCTCAAAGTATATAGTTCTGTTGTGCATCCATGTAAAACAGCAATATCCATGCACAGCTTCACCCATCCAATCGTTGCCTCACGATAGTAAGATGTTCGATATAAACAGCTTCCTCTGCTGCTCCCTGGTTATAGCAAGCAGCTCAATCCATGCAGTAACTACGCTCAAATCATGTAGCAACCTGCATGTATGTATAGCATGAAAGAACTCAGTCTATTGGCTCCCTCTGCTGTCATCTATTTTACACAGCACTCAATCCACACAACTCCCCCAATGTCCTCAAAGCTAACATAACAATGTGGCAACATGCTGCCTCCCATCTCTGCATCATGTGTAAAATACATTGCTGAGCATGGAATTCAGATTTGGCTTCATGCTCCTAAGTGCATCAAACTGGGAAATGTTCTTAAAGGACATTTCTGTTTCCCCGGGAAGCTTATCAGGAAAGCCAGGAAGATTCCGATTTCTCCAGCACCTTTCACAATCTCAGGATATGTTTCACAGCCACCGAAAAGCTTTCTGGAGTATCGGCACAGATGTAATGTAGGAAATGTGGCAGCCAGTTTGTGTACCGAGAGCTCCCTCTAACAGGGCTATGATTAGGACCAAATGATCTGTTTTTGTGATGTGGATTGAAGGATAAATAAGGTCCAAGGTGCTGGACAAAGCTCCCCTAACCTTCTTCAGAGCAATGCATTACATCCACTGAGAGTAGGCATGACCTTGGTCACATTCAGTCACCACATAGTACTCCCTCAGTAATGCATTAAGCTTAGATTTTCACACTCCAGATTTCTGGAGTGGGGCTTAAACCTGCAACCTTCTGACTCACAGGCAAGAGTGCTGCAAACTGAGCCACAACCAAACTAAATCAAACTGAAACTCAGTGCCAATCCTGCCATATTAGCCACCACTACAGTCTTAAAATGTAGCTTTTTAAAAATATTCCCAATTTAATAAAAAGGTAAACTCAGAATTGTAGTTGAGGACACAAATTATACACTGTCTTGCCAATCACAGCTCCCTGCCCAAATAAATTGAAGTGTCTTGAACGATCACTGACCTTTTGAGATTTGAACACTCAGGACATTTAACAAAAGATCCGGGCTTCTGATGCAAGAGTAAAAGTTACACTGTGAAATATAAAAGAGACTTCAAACAGGAAATAATAATAAAATAGAAAGGACAAATATACAACTCTATACTTCGCACAGATTTAAGAACAAAATATTTCTTTGTTTTTCAGAGTTATTATCAGTAACTTGAGAGATACATCTGGCCTTCTCCTGTGCTACTTTTGGCCAGGGGTTGTACGTGGAAGAACATTCACATGAGTGGATACGGTGGTTTTCCCCTGTAGGTTCTGAGCGACACACTTATACAGCCCATCGTCAACAGGACGTGCCTCATCCACCAGGAGAACACTTCGAGACAACTGCCGCATCTGACTATCCACGTATACAGGTTCTTGGATTTCCCTGGTATAGGTCGGTCTCCCCAGCTGGTCACAGTATAAGGAAATAAAGAAGAAAATAACAATAGGAGTCAATTATGAATTTTTAAAAATCACTTTGATCACAGACGGCACGGTGGTACAGTGGTTAGCACTGCATTTGCACAACGCTATGGACCCCGGTTTGATTTCGGCCTTGGATGACTGTGTGGAGCTTGCACGTTCTCTCCGTATCTGCCTGGATTCCTCCGGGTGCTCCAGATTCCACCCACAGTCCAAAGATGTGCAGGTTAGGTACACTGGCCATGCTACATTGCCCCTTAGTGTCCAAAGATGTTCAAGTTAGGTGGTGTTACAGGAATAGGGGAGGGGGGGGGGCGTAATGGGCCTAGGTAGGGTACTCTTTTGAGGGGGGTTCAGTTGCTGACTCGATGGGCCAAATGGCCTCCCTCTGCACTGTAGGGATTCTTGATTGTATGAACAGAGTCGCTTCAAGCGTTATTCATAGTACAGTGCAGAAGGAGGCCATTCGGCCCATCGAGTCTGCACCGTCCCACTCAAGCCCTCACTTCCACCCTATCCCCGTAACCCAATAACCCCTCCTAACCTTTTTGGTCACTAAGGGCAATTTAGGATGTCCAATCCACCTAATCTGCACATTTTTGGACTGTGGGAGGACACCGGAGCACCTGGAGGAAACCCACGCAGACACGGGGAGAACGTGCAGACTCCGCACAGACAGTGACCCAGTGGGGAATCGAACCTGGGACCCTGGTGCTGCCAAGCCACAGTGCTATCCACTTGTGCTACCGTGCTGCCCTTTGCACTTTTCATTACTGTATCAATGAAACAGTGCACTCTACAAGTGTGAATAAGAAATGTGTTTGCAAAGCTACTAACCTTGAAAGAAACGCTTCAAATTTCTTCCCACAAATACTGCTTGTTCTCAGTCTCCCGAGACCGCAGGGACCAATGAATTTGTAGGAATGGGTATGTTGCAGCACCAATTGGTATTAATATGGAGAACTACACTTTCAGTTCTGGATACCAATCTGAAACACTTATCTTGAAAAACAGTAATCGAAATTAATGAGTTTTCTCAGGCACAATGCTTCTTGACTCTCAGAATATGGAAAGCCAAGATTTGTAGCAAGTCTGTGTAGCCAGCTGCTGGTTTGGGAAAATATATGAATCAAGGTGCTAAAGAATGACAAGAACTGTATAGAGAAATGTCCCAGATCATTTCATTGAGGCGTAGTCCAGTAAATAAGACTAGTTTTCAGGTGAGGTTGGGAGGAGAAATGCTGCTCCTCCTGGCTCCATATTCAGTCAGATCCTTTTTATAAATTTATCTTTCTGATGGCAGCCTGCAGTGGTTCCTTTAAAAAATAATGATTAGCTTGTCTGAACACAGTCCAGTCTGAAAACCCAATTTTAGTTCTAGGGATCTTAACTAAGCATTAGACCCTTTATTTGCAAATGCAAAGGAGCTAATTGCTAGTTCAGGTGAGAGCTGTGCATGCCTATTATTTCACGTTTATCGATATGGCACTGTTGGATGTTAATAACTCCTCACCCCACCCAACATCTTCCTTGATCTCCATCCTACTGTGCCAACCTCCCAACACCACCATCCCCCACCCCGCCCCATCAATATTTCAATCTCCTCCCCTATCCCACTGTCGAGCAAGCTCTCCTGATGTCTCCATTGCATCCTCCCAACCAGTTCACCTGCCCCGCTGGCCACAATCCTCACACAATCATCTTTCCTTTTAAGCACTTAAATGAGGATTTTTGCCAAAAATACAATGCAACAAGGTTCGAAGCATCCTTTCCAGCAAGCTGTCTGGGGATGCTCAAAAGGTGTCCCACAGCCCCCAGATCTAATTCAAATGAGATGCCAAGTTGAATATTGGTATGCCTTGGGCCAATCCAGTTGGGTGCAGTGGTCACTTCCTGCCTGACGTTTAGACCAGCTAACCAGCATGAATTTCTATATGGAAGGACACGCTTACCTGTTGGCCTGGGAACTCCCAAGTGAAGTCCACCTCTATGTCAATTTCTCCAAGAGCTGTGCATGTTACATTAAAGTTTACACCTAAAGATACTGAGCTGGATGAGGCTGTGATTGTAGCTGATGGAGGGGCAGATGGATCTGAGAGAGAAAAATGCATAGTTTACTTTCAGAGTTTACTTACTGTCTACAATTCACACGTCTTTAGGAATCAACTCTTGCTTCTGTATACAATTAAGGTAAACCTTTGTGAATAATAGGGTAACACATACATCCTCCTCCTCCAGTTACTATGCCATAAAAGGGCACTAGTAACAATGGACTTCCATTGGATTGGTCCGTGATTATGCTTGGCAAAGTACTACAATGGTTTGCCATTGCCTTCTGCAGTTTGGCTAACAAGGAAACACTCCCACTGTTACAACCTGCCATCAGAAACATTGGAAAGATGTACAGGCTGAAGATCAACCTGTTTGACCTTGTTATCTATGCATCTTCCATTGGGTGAACCAGGCATAATTGTGTGGACCTACGAACATCTTGCCAAAGTGTTACAGTCTGACATGATTCAAATTGGCTACTGCGTTTCCTATATTACAGGAGCGATAATACTCCAAAAAATAATAATTGGCACTTTGGAACATCTTCTGGTAATGAAAGGTGCTCCATAAATGCAAGTGTCAGACAATCGTTATCTCGAACAAGAGAGAATCTAGCCATCGCCCCTTGACATTCAATGGCATCACCATCCATAAATCCCTCACCACCAACATCCTGGCGGGGGTTACCATTGTCCAGAACAGAACTGGACCAGCCATATTAGTACTGCGGCTACAACAGCAGGTCAGACGCTAGGAATTATGCTGCAAGTAACTCACCTCCTGACTCCCAAAAGGCCTGTCCACCATCTACATGGCACAAGTCAGGAATGTGATGGAATACTTTCCACTTGTCTGGATGACTGCAGCATCAACGATACTCAAGAACCTCAACACTATCCAGGGCAAATCAGCCTGCTTGAGTGGCGCCCCATTCACAAACATTCACTTCCTCCACCACCAACTCACAGAGGCAGAAATGTGTTATCATCTATAAGATACATTGTGGGAACTCAAAAAGGCTCCCTAGACAGCACCGTCCAAACCCATGACCCTACCATTTAGAAGACCAAGGGAAGCAGATACATGGGAACACCACCGTCTGCAAGCCCCCTCCAAGTCACACACCATCCTGACTCAGAAATATATCGCCGTTCCTTCACTGTTGCTGGGTCAAAATTTTGGAACTTCCTCCCTAACAGCATTGTGGGTGTACCTACACCACATGGACTGCATCGGTTCAAGAAGACAGCTCACCACCACCTTCACAAGAGCAATAAATGCTGGTCTAGCCAGCGATGCCCACACCCCGTGAATGAATATATATATTTTTTTAATTTCTTTTCGGGGGTTGGGGGGGGTGGGGGGGGGGTGCATGTAATAATTAGGGGAGATCCATAAACACTATAGTTCTTAAACTATAGTGAAATAATTTGTGGATGATGATTCCCTGACGCTGCTCAGTTATAAATATTGTCACTAATTTTAGTGTCTTTTTCAATCACTGCAGTCCATGTGGTGCAGGTACACCCACATTGCTGGCAGTGTCTGTTCTAATGTCTTAGTCTGTGCACGTTAGATAGCATGAGATATAATTGCTTAATGAAACTGTACCATTGCATGCTTACAATTTACTCACAATTGGTAAATATGAGGAGGTATTTTGTGGAGCTCTGCCTTAATCCCTGATAACTTGCCACACAGTACACTGTGCCAGCAAAGAGTGGTAAGGCCTTGTGGATAACAAACCCCTTCTTCACATCAAATGTGATTAATTTCCCATCCACCGGAATCACCTCTGGTGGAAATTCCCGGTGCAGAGATACTTTGGCGAGAGGATTTGTCACTTGGCACGGCAACCTCGTGTGCCTGTCGGTGCGAAGCTGGACGGCTTCGTAGTAATCATTTGTCGGGACAAACAGCTCACGTGGATCTGCGGAGAGAAATCAAATTATTGGCTTTGTGCATCAAAACCACAACCCTCACAACTTTCATGCTCGTTCAATTATTTATGTCCCATAGAAATCAGGATTTCTCAGCATTTTTCTGATTTTAAAAGGAGGGAAACACACTGGATTTCATCGAAATCCGTCATTTTAAATTTTCAATATTTTAAACATTAGGGAGGATTTGGCGGTTGTGCAATTGCTTCCCACATGAAGCACATCTAACACATCGAAGGAAAGATCTGGCTTCGCAGCTCTATTATCCTCCATTCTTCTTCAAAAATATTTCTCAAAATGTGAGCAACACTGTCACTTATTGCCCATCTCTTGTTGCCCTGAAGAAGTGGTTGGGTCTTCCAGTTGAACTAAAATCTTTTTGATGATGATATTTCCAGGGTGATGTTAGGTCGGGGATTCCAGGATTCCGACCCAGCAATGGTGGAGAGGCAGCATGTTCAAATCTGGATGATGTGTGATTTTGAGGGAATGTGCAAGTGATGGTGCTTCCGGTGATCTTACCGCTTATCATTCCCAGTGCTAGAGGTCAGTCAGCTATCAAGTGCTGTCATTAAAAAAAGTTCAAGGTGATCAGACCAAAGATGCTGCCTTGAGGACCTCCTACCATATAACTCTGCGGCTGAAGTGATAGCATGCCCTAGACAACCACGTCAACTTGCTGAAAAAACAATGTGCAGAATTCTCCTGCCACCCTACGGTGAAATAGTGCATGTCAAAGCCATCCTGCAAATGAATAATAACCCTGATCAGATCATTGCTCGCTGCATATCGTGCACTCAATGAGTCCACCAATGCCACCACTTTCATCCTGAAAAGTGCCCAGTCTACATCAGATCACCCTGAGGGGTAAGGTATCTCATAAGGTTTGAGCACCAGGTGATGGTGCGACTATACAGTCGCAACACAAGTGGTGTTCGCCAACAGGGTGTTGGTTGCCTTCAAGCCAAAAATAAGTATTGCCTATCACACAAGTAAGTAATGTGATATATGAATGTCAGCGTGATGCTCAGTACGTGGACCACATGTTCCAAAGACTGGCAGATCATATCAAACAGTTTGTCCCTTTGGCTGTTTGCATAGGCAAGATACAGACCGTAACCAACCAATTGCACTTGAAAAACTCAAAAGACAGCTTGTTCTGGTAAACAGGTCTTCAGCGCTACAGCTAGGATGTTATCTGGGACTATATTTTTTGCTCTGGTGTATTCAGCCTCTTCCTAATGGCATGTGTCATTAACCAAATCAGCCAAAAACTGAAATCTCCAATGGTGTGGAACTCAATAAAGACTGAAAAGGATTATTCGCTTCAGGCTGAAGACTGCATCAACTACAATATCCTGTGCACCTCAAAGGGAGTTCCATGTATTGTCCAATTTGAACTGAAAATGTGCCTTTTGTAGTTGCGCCTACGCCTTGCACATAGGAGGAAGAATACTGTACATCTTAACATTCCAATACTCCCTCGTGGGACCAAAATCTGACAATTAAATGCAACTGAGAGAGCCGACAGAGATCTTGGGTTAACATGTCACCCGAAAGGCGCTAACTGGCAATGCAACACAGACAGGGGATTAAAGTGGGATCCTTCCTGGGCTGTGAATCTTAGTTACTCACTGGCTCTATCAGCCCGGCTTTTAGGAGAAGAACCACAAGAGCTTATTAATCATTGTTTAATATTTATAATTAAAGGGAAGATTATGAAAACTACTAATTGGTGTTTTTGGTGACATTTATTTATCAGGAAACAACCTGCCATTGACCAGTCACAGATAATATAAATAACTGTATCATATTGAAGATCAATCGTCCATGCTGCAAGGGTGCAGAGGCAATTTCCCAGAATGGTTCCAAGCATGGGTCTCAGGTTTGATTCCCCGCTGGGTCACTGTCTGTGCGGAGTCTGCACGTTCTCCCCGTGTCTGCGTGGGTTTCCTCCGGGTGCTCCGGCTTCCTCCCACAGTCTAAAGACATGCAGGTTAGGTGGATTGGCCATGATAAATTGCCCTTAGTGACCAAAAAAGGTTAGACGGGGTTATTGGGTTACGGGGATAGGGTAGACGTGACGGCTTAAGTGGGTTGGTGCAGACTCGATGGGCCGAATGGCCTCCTTCTGCACTGTATGTTCTATGTTCTATGAGGGAATATAGCTACATGGAAGGTCGGAGAAGCTCGGGTTATTTTCTTTGGAGATCTGTGAAGATTATTGTATGGTAAGGTAATTAGCTGCAGTGCACAAAGGATCATAAGCATCTGCCCATCAGAGAGAAAAATAAGTGGTTATCTAGCATGAAGAGCACCACTCCACATCAAAGGTGGGGCAAAGGGAAGAAGCAGGTTCGTGCAGGGATTAAACCCCTGCTGTTGGCATCACTCTGCATCACACTGTGCCAACCCCTCCACCGCCCCCACCGCCACCCCACCCCAACAAGATTATTATATTTTTAGATAAGATAGACAAGGAAAAACTGTTCCCATATTTGTTAAATTTGAGCCATTCTTCCATCAAAACTCCAGTATTCAGTTGGCCAGACTGTTCCGGCACCCTCATTAAATCTAGCGTCAGAATGCAGCCCTCACCGGTGAAGAAAACGTAGGTGCTGCCAGTCTTGGAATCATCCTTCCTGCAGGTCTCAGTGTCACAATACAACGCCCAGCAACTATATTCACCAGTATCTGCTCCTGTGCTGTTCGCTACTACCAGCTGGCTATACCTTTCCCGATGGGTAATGCTGCAAAGTAAGAAAAAGCATCTTTAAAATATAATTCAAAAGACGAGTGTCAGGATTCAAAGATTTTTTTTAAAAAACCACACACCAAAACACGAATCAGTGGTTTTCATAATCTTCCCTTTAATTATAAATATTAAACAATGATTAATAAGCTCTTGTGGTTCTTCTCCTAAAAGCCGGGCTGATAGAGCCAGTGAGTAACTAAGATTCACAGCCCAGGAAGGATCCCACTTTAATCCCCTGTCTGTGTTGCATTGCCAGTTAGCGCCTTTCGGGTGACATGTTAACCCAAGATCTCTGTCCGCTCTCTCAGGTGCACATTAAAACATCCATGGCACTATTTCAAAGAATGCTGGGAAGTTCTTCATTGTGTCCTGACCAATGTTTATCTCTCAACCTAACACCTCAGAGTGGATCATCACCTTATCATCATGATGCGGGACCCTGTTGTGCTAAATTGTCTGCTGTAGGTCTTATTTTACAACAGTGTAAAATTACTTAATTGGCTGTAAAGCTCGTTGAGGTGTCCTTTGGTCCCAAACGTCACTACAGAAATGTAACTCTTTCTAAGTTAGCTGATGTTAGCTGGGATGGTGCAGTGAGTTCCTCTGGTCAGGCACTTTGGCATTTGGTGTTGATGAAAATCTTTTCCACTCAAATGGCCTGTGCTGGACATGTGTTTGCCTGACCATTGTTTAAGGACAGGATAAGGCTCAACTATAAGGGCTCCTGCACTCAGACATCACTGTCAAGGTTCACCAATTCAGTTGGATAAAATACCAGAGGATATCCAGGAATTAACACCATCCAATCTGAACTGAGTCCAAGGAAAATCAAAAGTGTATCGTCATCAATCACAAAAAAGCTTCAAAGGCACACAGACCACCGAACAATATCTTCAAGAAAAAAGAAAAAATACACAGGAAAAGGAGAATACAAGATTTTGCGCTGATTTTGTGCTAATATTCAGAACAATGATACAAAATCTACACATTATTACTGCGAATATAGTAATAATTGATCACATTGTCATACTTGTGCATATAACTCTAACTCAACTCAAGATTACACCACCATTCGTTTTCTACTTAATCATGCGTGATAGCTCTCAGTTTAGCTGTTGGTTTAGAATCTTGGTGCCAAATATAACGTCAAACATTAGGGCAACACGGTAGTTAGCACTGCCGTCTCACAGGACCAGGAACCTGGGTTCAATTCCGGCCTTGAGTGACTGTCAGTGTGGAGATTGCACTTTCTCGCTGTGTCTGCATGGGTTCCCTCCATGTGATCTGGTTTCCTCCCACAGTCCAAAGATGTGCAGGGTAGGTGAATTGGGCATGCTAAATCACCCCTAGTGTCCAATGATGTACAGGGTAGATGCGGTTATAGGGATAGGGCGGGGGAGTGGGCCTAGGTAGGGTGTTCTTTCAGAGGGTCAGTGCAGACTCGAAGGGCTGAATGGCCTCCTTCTGGTCTGTATCTATGGATTGTCTATGGATAAATATAAGGATTAATAAATAGTGCTGTCTGTATATGAAAGATGACCCAACCCATATTTCTGCTCAGTTGCATTGTTTTTCTTTGCGTAATTCACTCAAAGTCATTGCAACCTGTGCAAAAGATCAGAGCATTTTGAGCGCTAATTATGTTGAGTGCAACTCGAATTTCCATGACCTTTACTGCACTAATTTCAAGAGCATCACGATAGGAGAAGGCACCCACAAACCTGGCCAAGGCCTAGGATAAATTAATCATCATTTACGCTTAAAAAAATGATGCTAATTCCTTTTTGTCCCAAGGACACTATAGGCATGATGTTAAAAACTTAACTTTTCATTTACCAAAAAACCTGGGGCTGGATTCTCCGTTTCTGAGGTTAAGTGCCGGCCCGAAAAGAGAATCTGCGGGAGGTTCATGATAGGAAAATCGGCGTGAACCCTTCACCGATTCCAGTACCGGTGAGGGGCTAGCACCGGCACCGCGTGAAACTCCCGCGGATCGCGCCGAATGGTTGGATCCCGGGCCACACTCGCCAACTGCGACCCCACAGCCCACCCACTGGCCACCCTCCACCAGTTCCCCCAGCCCTAGCAGAAGCCCCCCCAGCCAGCGGCACGGATCCCGGACAAGTGTGACAGCGCTGGACATACTCCGCAGCCGGCAGCCGGGTTCCCAACTGCTGGGAATCCATGTGGCCCGCGCCGTCGGGGACTCAACCCATCTGAGCAGACCATCGCGGGATGACGCGGTGAAACGGTGTGCGCCACGATGATCCCAGTTTGGAGGGGGCGGAGCATGGCAGACCGGCGTCAATCCAGCCCCGATTCTGCCGTCGGAATCTATTCTCCATCCAACCGCCAATCACAATTTCGGCATCGGGACACGGAGAATCCAGCCCTTGATATCTCAATATAACCAGGAAATTGGACTGCATATTTTTTTTAAAGATGTAATTTTCATTAATTTAAAATTGGATTACTCATAGGTGCTGAATGAGGTACTGATTAAAAATGCTTTTTACGTGATTAAACACATTTTCAGCTGTATTGATACAACTGCATCAAGTCACCGCTCATTTTATATATCAGCAAATATTTTTAAAGCAATTTTTTTAAATTAAATTTTAAATCACTGCTCAATTGTGTTGGTTTATGGATGATTTTGTGTTAGCAATTTTCGATCTTTTTTTCCCAGTGACTGAATCATAGGATTGACAGTGAAGAAGGGGGTCATTCAGCCCATCGAGTCTGCACCGGCCCTTGGAAAGAGCACCCTACTTCAGCCCACACCTCCACCTATCCCTGTAACCCAGTAACCCCACTTAACCTTTTTTTTGGACACTCAGGGCAAATTAGCATGGCCAATCCACCTAACCTGCACATCTTTGGACTGTGGGAGGAAACCGGAGCACCCGGAGGGAACCCACGCACAGACAGTGACCCAAGCCGGGAATCGAACCTGGGACTCTGGAGTTGTGTAGCAACAGTGCTGACCAACCTGATCTGTACACAAGACAGCGACAATAAAGAAGATCCTATACCAATACTAACTTTCATTTAACTAGCACCTTTAACATAGTAACATTTCCTCGTAAGGAATGATGTTAAATCAAATTTGGCACCAAGCATGCCTTCTCTAACAGCACTGTGGGTGTACTCACATGACATGGACTTCAGCAGTTCAGGAAGGCCGCTCACTACTACCAACTTCTCAAGGGCAACTAGAATAGGATCATAGAATATAGAATCCCTATAGTGCAGAAGGAGGGCAGTCTGCCCATCGAGTCTGAGAAAGAGTACCCCAAGTAGGCCCAATACCCCACCCTATCCCCGTAAACCCACCTAGGGGCAATTTAGCGTAGCCAATCCTAACCTGCACATCTTTGGACTGCGGGAAGAAACCAGAGCACCCGGAGGAAACCCACGCAGTCACAGGAAGAGTGTGAAAACTCCACGCAGACAGTCACCCAAGATCAGAATTGGACCTGGGTCCCTGACGCTGTGCCACCATGCCGCCCCTAGAGATGAGCAATAAATGTTGGCCTAGCCAGCGAGGCCCAAATCCCATGAATGAATAAAAAATTAATCATGACAGAATCATAGAATTTACAGTGCAGAAGGAGGCCATTCGGCCCATCGGGTCTTCACTGGCCCTTGGAAAGAGCACCCCACTTAAGCCCACACCTCCACCCTATTCCCTTAATCCCCATAACCTCACCTAACCTTTTTGAACACTAAGGTCAATTTAGAATGGCCAATCCACCTAACCTGCACATCTTTGGACTGTGGGAGGAAGCCCATGCACCCGGAGGAAACCCACGCACACATGGGGAGAACGTGCAGACTCCGCACGTGCAGACTCCGCACATACAGTGACCCAAGCGGGAATCGAACCTGGGACCCTGGAGCAGTGAAGGAACTGTGCTAACCACTGTGCTACCATGCTGCCTAGGTGATAATGTTTGGTCAAAGAGATGGGTTTTAAGAAATGTTTCAAAGGAGGAAAGAGGAGAGGTTTGGGGAGGAAATTCCAGAGCTTAAGGTCAAGGCAGCAGAAAGAATGGTAATTGGGGAGGGGGTGGAGTAGTGGTATTGTCACTGGAATAGTAAACCAGAGACCCAAAGTACTGCTCTGGGGACTCAGGTTCAAATCCTGCCACTGCAGACGGTGAAATTTGAATTCAATAAAAAGAAAATCTAGTATTAAACATCCATTGCCAATTGTAATAAAAAACCATCTGGTTCACTAATGTCCTTTAGGGAAGGAAATCTGCCATCCTTACCCGGTTTGGCCTACATGTGACCCCAGACCCACAGCAATGTGGTCGACTCTTCACTGCCCCATCAAGGGTAATTAGGGATGGGCAATAAATGCTGGCACAGCCTTCGATGCCCACGTCCCATGAACGAATAAAAAAATTCAATCCCAATGTGGGATATCCTCATAATATATTACTGGCAGTTTCTTGACAAGATGACTGTATTCTCTCAATGTTATAAAAATATCATTATGTAGTCTCTTGAGACATTTAACATTAAAAACTGCACACCAAATAGAAACTGCAGTATTGCATTCACTAAAGAATAGTGCTGTTCATGTTAGTGTGAAATTTGTTTTCAAATTTGCTGTGCTTGGGATGAGGAAAAACAAAGGAGCTTGCATATTTCGGGCATTGCAAAAGACATGATGATACCAGAAGTATTTTGGGTCAGAGCCATTGGGATAGACATTAAACCTGCTGCCTGGTAGTATAACTGGCTTTGTGGATGAGCTACATCTGAACACAAGTTTAAAATCCCACCCCAGTGATTGTAATAAATAAATAAATAACCTTTATTGTCGCAACCAGGCTTACATGAACACTGCAATGAAGTTACTGTGAAACGCCCCTAATCGCCACATTCCGGCGCCTGTTCAGGTACACAGAGGGAGAATTCTGAATTCTCAGCTGGTACGGGAATTGAATCCACACTGCTAGTTGTCTAACCCACTGAGCTAAACCAGCAAGTGATGCAACTAAATAAATATGTTCAGTACTGTAAACATTTAAATAAGGGTATAACCTTGATACATGTCATTCAAACATTTCAGAAAACATGCGGATAGAGTAACTGGATATGGGAACAATAGCATTTCAATAGATGCAAAAATACCTGAATCTCTCTTCATCTTCCTCATCAAGATAACTGGGATACGCCCAGCTAATGTGTTTCCCTTTGCAGCGTAGCACAAGCCTGTCTCCAGCAGGAATCACCAAAATATCAGGTGGTTTCTGAAATCTGCCTTTTCCCAGTAACTGAGACATGATGAAGATCTTTGCAGGCACCTTGACGGATACTTTCTTCATTTTCCGCTTGCCTTTGGTCTTTTTGGTGGCTGCAGCTTTAACTTTCTTCCCAACATTTTGCTTTTTACTTTTGGCAACGTTTTTGGTGACCTTTTCATCCTTCTGGCAGTCCACTAAAGGAAGCAATGTTGTTACATCAAACATTTCCAGAATTTTAACCAAAATAACTTTGCCCTGGTGCGTCTTAGAAACATGAACATTTTTTGTTGAATTAACAAGAGAAAATATCTGAAATCAGGTCTTCTATTCTTAATCTTTAATCCAATTATTCGTATAGAAATTATAACGCAGAAATAGATATTGACCAAACTGACCCATTTGGGTAAATAACTTGCACACAAGCAGCAATCCTAATTCCATGTTTGGTGCCAACGATGTTCTTATATCTCTTTATCCCATTATCTGTCAACCATCTATATAAGCTATTCTTAGATATTGATATCATTCGAATAATTAGTCATAGTCCACAAAAGGCCATGGGTGTCTCTCTCCATTAGAGAGAGTGACAATTGGCTACACATAGTTTAAGAGGCACCATTCCATAAGCATAGGGCAAGGCGAGGAGGCAGATTCCAGGAACTACCATAGTCAGTAGGGGGTTTGACCTGTGCCATTGGCGTCATTCTGAATCATACTGTGGCCATCCAGCTGTCATTTACCGAGCAATTCATTCACACACTCACAACCCTTGGGATTAAAAAGGTTTCTACTGCTAGTCTCTCCTAAATCTGATTTTATATTCCTGTCCCACATTTCATAATGAAACTGGACAATGTTTATGCATAAAAAATTCTATTATGCACCCAAATAAGCAATCCCCGATCTTATCAAGCACCTCCTTCTCATGCAGTGAAAGCTGAATGATTGGCATTCAGCAAGGTTAAGGTGTATAATGCATATATACCTTCTGGTTAGAATCATAGATTCACTACATGGCAGAAGGAGACTATTTGGCCCATCGGGTCTGCACCAACCCTCCAAAAGATCACCCTACCCAGACCCATTCCTCCGCCCTTTCCCCATAACCCCACTTAACCTTTGACCACTATGGGATAATTTAGGAAGGCCTAACCTGTGCATCTTTGGACTGTGTGAAGAAATCGGAGCACCCTGAGGAAACCCACAGATACAGGGAGAATGTGCAAACTCCACACAGTCACCTGAGGTTGGCATCGAACCCTGGCGCTAGGAGACAGCAGTGCTAACCACTGTGCCAACCTTCTGTAATGCAAACCGAGCGGGCTATTTAAGCCACACTCTTGTAGTGCATTGAGAACATTACTGCTGTGAATGTTATGTCTCACTGCAGGAAAGGGTGCATTGTGAGTGTTATTTTCTAGTACAACACAAACCCATTTGTGAGTATTATTATAAACAGGTTCTACGAGTGCAGCATGAAATATATCTGAGGACAGTGGGATAGTGGGAATGTCCAGAGGTCCAGGCTAACACTCTGGGGCCCAATTTCAAATCCCACCCTGGAAGCTGGTGGAATTTAAATTCAATTGATAAAATTTAGAATTAAAAGGTAGTCTCAGTAACCTTGACCATATAATTGATCATCGTAAAAACCCATTCGGTTCACTGAAGCCTTTCCGGGAAAGAAATCTGCCATCCTTACCTGCCCTGGCCTACATGTGGTTCCAGATCCACAGCAATGTGGTTGACTCTTAGCTGCCCTCTAAAATGACCTAGTAAGCCACTCAGTTCAAGGGCAATTAGGGATGGGCTACAAATTCTGCCCTAACTAGCGACGCCCACATCCCATGAAAGATTTTTTAAAAATTACAGCTCCTGACTGTTGTCCAATAGCAATCATCAGATTATTACATGTAAGGACAGGATAGAACATATCTGTGAGGTCATTGTAGTTAAGTAGCCCACTGTCGCTCACTGCTGTTTAGGCTGATGAATAAATTGGACATACGACAGGAAGAATATAAAAAGACTAAATTTCCCATTATACCAGTCCCATCCTAGCATGGTACAACTCCCATGCACCATTAATCCAACCAAGCTACAGAAACAAGAAAAAAACATTAGGGTGTGGCAATTGACCCTTTAAGGGCTACACAGCAAAGTGTCACCTTGGTCTGGGTGCCAATCGGGATTCAGGGTGTGGAATCACCCCATGGTGAGAGAAGCTCTTCGGGAGAGACATTTTGGGAGCGAGCTATAGCCATGCGGCTCCTGTATAATTGTTTATTAATAAATACCTTTTTGTATTCACTAATGAAGTCTGTGAAAGTACATAGGGTAATGTAGGAAAACAGTCAGGGAAATTCCCCTCTGATCCTGAAAGATAACCAAGAAGGATTCAGCAAACCATAGCGGCTGATATCACACATTCCAGTCAGCACTAATCTTGTCAATGGGATTTCCCATTGAAGCCATCCCATGGCACCAGGAAACCCACAGGCGGGGGGGGGGGGGGGGGGGGGGGGGGGCGTTGCCAGCGGGAATAGGAATTCCAACAGCCAGAGAATTCCGGCCCTGGTTGTTTGTTTTGAACTGCAATCACTTTAATTGATGATGGCGTAACTTGCTGGAAATCACATGGGAGAGAGGAAAAACCTTTGTGAATCTGTTAGTTTTCAAGGCAGTCTTGTTGGGGAAAAAGCTGAGGAGAGGAAGCTACCCTACCTGGCTCCATCTCTTTACCTTGCCTAAAATTGTGTGGCTATCAACGTGCAGCCAGAGAACCCACATCGGAGTGTAAGTGGTCGGCATTTGGACCTGCAAAGCTGCAAACTTTTCCTTCATTTTATAATGCCCAACCTCTAAAGCCCTTCTCTGTAGAGAGGTTCTATCTGTTTAGAAGCTTAGAAAATAAGAGCAGGAGAATGGAATTCGGCTCTTTGAGCGTGATTCGCCATTCAACATGATCATGAGTGATCCTCTGTCTCAACACGGTTTGGGCAGCACGGTAGCACAAGTGGTTAGCACTGTGGCTTTACGGCGCCAGTGTCCCAAGTTCGATTCCCCATTGGCTCACTGTCTGTGCAGAGTCTGCACGTTCTCCCCATGACTGTGTGGGTTTCCTCCGGGTGCTCCGGTTTCCTCCCCCAGTCCAAAGACATGCAGGTTAGGTGGAATGGATATGCTAAATTGCCCTTAGTGTCCAAAATAGGTTTGGAAGATTTTTGGGTTATGGGGATAGGGTGGAGTGAGGGCTTAAATGCGTCGATGCAGACTCGATGGGCCGAATGGCCCCCTTCTGCACTGTATGTTCTATGTTCTAACACCATACCCCAGCGCTATCCCCATATTCCTCAACACCTTTGGAGTCTAGAAATCTACTTCCGTCTTAAATATATTCAGTGATTTGACATCCTCAGCCTTCAGTAGAAGAGAATTCCATGGGTTCACCAACCTTTTGAGTGAAGATATTTCTTCTCATCCCTATATCCTGAGGCTGTGACCCCTAGTTCTTGGGACCCCCACCCTCCCAAGCCCAAGGAAACAACACCCTGCGTCCAGTCTGTCCAGTCCTGTCAGAACGTGAGACATTTCAACTAGATTCTCTCTCATTCTTCTAAATTCCAGTGAACACAGGTCCAGTTGACCTAATCTCTCCTCATACAACAATCCTGCTATCCTAGGAATCAGGCTGGTGAACCTTCGCTGAAATCCCCTATGACAAGTATATATTTTCTCAGAAAAGGAGACCAAAACTGCGCACAATATTTCAGATGTGGTCTGTACAGCTGGAGTGAGACATCATTTCTCCCATTCTTAAGTCCTCTTGAGGCGAAAATACCATTTGCTTTCCTAACTGCTTGCTGTGCCTACATGCTTGCTTTCAGTGACTGGTGGACTAGGACACCCTGGTCCCTTTGTACATCAGCATTTCCCAATTGTTCTGTTTTATAATAAAAAATCATTCTGAGTTGTCGAAAGAAGCGGATAACGTCTCTTTTATTCTGGGTACAGGTAGTGGAGGTGAATGATTGATCGTTTTGGTGAAAAAATTTAACTTTTAAATGAAAAATGAAATGAAATGAAAATCGCTTATTGTCACAAGTAGGCTTCAATGAAGTTACTGTGAAAAGCCCCTAGTCGCCACATTCCGGCGCCTGTTCGGGGAGGCTGTTACGGGATTTGAACCGTGCTGCTGGCCTGCCTTGGTCTGCTTTCAAAGCCAGCGATTTAGCCCTGTGCTAAACAGCCCCAAATTAATGGTGTGGCCTGTGAAATAGTGGGACTAGATAATACACGGACCCCTCCCATCCCAGTCCTAATACCTTAAAGAAAAGCCAACATCACCCTCCCTCCCTCAGGAAACTACTGAAAGGCACCGGTATCTATCTACTTGGCTGTCTCTCCACACAGGAGCTGGTCTAGTACGGGCAAATGTAGCACCTCAAAAGGGCTGGGAATTTTAGGGTAGAGAGCTGAATGGTGAAGAATGAAATACAGAATCTGCTACAATTTACTCGAACGGCTAAGAATAGGAAATTGGGAGGCCAGGTTCTGCTCAAATTATGTCAGAACTTCATGAGGCAATCTGCGCTCCAATCTGGTTTGGAAACATGCACTAAATAATTCTCTGCATAGGACAATTCATCAATGCTCTGCCCCTCTCAGGTGGGCTTGAGCACAAAATCTAGGCTAACTTTCAAGTGCAATACTGAGGGAGTGCTGCATTATCGAAAACACCAGGAGCGATATTCAGCCCTTGATTGCTCTCAGGGAGAACGGCGACACGGGTGGAAAATCTGGAGAGAATTGGGAAACGCGATTCTGTCTGGAGAGATTGTGTTTCCCAACTTTCCCCACCCCTTGGCGGCAACATCAAGAGGTTCACGCCCACAAAGGGTGGGAACCTCATTTTAATAGATTATCATCGGGCAACATGGTAGCACAGTGGCTAGCACAGTTGCTTCACAGCTCCAGGGTCCCAGGTTCGATTCCCGGCTTGGGTCACTGTCGGTGTGGAATCTGCACGTTCTCCCCCGTGCCTGTGTGGGTTTTGTCCGGGTGCTCCGGTTTTCCCCCACAGTCCAAAGATGTGCAGGTTATGTGGATTGGCCACGTTAAATTCCCCTTAGTGTCCAAGAAAAACGTTAGGTGGGGTTACTGGGTAAAGGGGATAGGGTGGAGGCGTGGGCTTAAGTAGGGTGCTCTTTCTAAGGGCCGGTGCAGACTTGATGGGCCGAATGGCCTCCTTCTGCACTGTAAATTCTATGATTATAAATTTGAATATCTGGCCCCCTCGCCACATGATCCTCCCTCACTAAATATTCATACCTCGCTCCCATGATGTCACATCAGTGAGACTGCAACAGCTTTTTAAATATGGGATTCAGTTGAGGGGATCGCTTCGGAGCTGCAAAGGTAAGTATAGCCCCTGGGGGTGTGGGACAGACTCAACCTGGCAGTGCCAACCTGTGCCAGTGGGCGGGTCATCTTGGGAGTCCCATGGTGAGGGGTTCCATTAATGTTTGGTGGGAGGGGAGAAGCAGGCAGTGAGGGAGGAACCTGCAGGCACCGGGTGGATGGGCGGGTGGGGGGGGGGGGGGGGGTGGGGGGGATGGAAGTGCTGGTGATACTTCCGTGGTGGTGGTGGGGGGAGTCCCCAATGTTTGTTTGGGGGTGAGGGGATCGGGGGAGCCCTGGGAGTCCCCAATACCCTTGTGTTGGGGGGTTGGGGGAGTTGATGTTCACCTCTGTTTGGGGTGCTCTTTACAGATGGCACCCCGATCTCTGTGGAGCTGGGTGCCCGCTCTTTCAGGCCCCGCCCTGCCAGTGTGACAGCATAAACCATGCCCACTCACTTTCTTCTTTAAAGAGGCTGAAGATCTGGAGTGAAAACCGGTCTTTACAACTGGGGAGCTACACGGCAGTTTTCAGTTTGAGCCTGACACTTTGGATCAAGCTTCAAAACAAGAGTGTATCTTCCCTCTCAGGTGGAGATCAAAGATCCCCTGGCACAGTTTCAAAGCAGAGCAGGAGAGTTTTCTGACAAGTTCTGAACAATATTTACTCCTTCGCCCATATCACTAAAAAGAAACAGGGTAGCATTTATAAATTTGAATTGCTGTTTGTGGGAACATGCTGTGCACAGACTGGCTGATGCACTTCATTACAACACTGACTGCACTTGAGAAAGTATTTCTTGAGTTGTGAAGGCCTTTGAGGTACCGTGAGGTTTTGAAAGACACGGGGAGACAGTGGCATTAGTGGGAATGTCACTGGACGGACGTGGGTTCAAATCCCACCACGGCAGCTGGTGGAATTTAAATTCAATTAATAAAATCTGGACTAGGAAGATTGTCTCAGAGATGGTGACCATGGCAATTATCATCAATTGTCAACATCTGGTTCACTAATGTTCTTTAAGGAAGGAAACCTACTGTCCTTACCTGACCTGGCCTACATGTGACTCCAGAGCCACAGCAATGTGGTTGATTCTTAACTGCCCCGCTGAAATGGCAGAGCAAGTCCCTCAGTCCAAGGGGCAAATGGGGGTGGGAAATGAATGTTGGCCCTTCAGTGACTCCAACATCCCATGAAAGAATGTTTTAAAAATCTCAATGAAAGGAAATCTACCACATTTTTCTGCCCCAGTATCCACATACATGGCGACATTTTAAATGAAAGACACTGTGAGGCAAGAACTTTCTTGGGCTAATCCCAATCCCTTTTTTGTGTGTTTTGTCAATGAATCGACACAATGTCCAATCTCCACAGCCTGGGGCATTGGAACGCGGACGGGTACGAATCTCCCAGCCACTTATCCTTCGGATTTTACACAATAACATACAATAATTAAACGTATAACTACATGGCTTAAGACTTTAAGTAGTTAATGCTGCTATATAAATAAACCTTAAACTGGCATCAGGGAGGATACATTGATGAGGTGGGTGTGGTTTGGAAAGACCATGGATAACTCTTACGGAATTCAGAAGTATTTTTTCCTCAAGTTTATGGACTCCCAATGTTACTCACCGAATTCCAGGAGAAAAATGCTCAGACAAACCAGCAGGAAAATAAGCCCCGGCTTCATCGTGAAAGGAATGGAAAAACTCCGAGATTTTGCAGAAGTTTGCAGCCTTGCGAGACAAGCTCCGAGCCTCACTGGGCAGCTAAATTCACACCAACACGTCGTTTCGCAGTGAAATATGGAGGGGAGAAGGGAACGGCTTTTCTTCAGACGGAATCAAAGGTGTCAGCTATTTCTCGCTCTACAAAGTGTCCTCACAGGCGGCTGAGAGTCAACCCAGCAGAGCTTGGCAGCTGGAAGGGCAAACTCAATGGAAACCATTCAACTACACTGAGCACTTCATAAACATCCACATATTTTGCATACTTCCTTCAGTGTGGTGGCCACCTTTCCCAAATATATCTTAACAGCAATCGAAAAGTCATTATGAAGCCAAGTAGTAAAAATGCACGTTGTAAAAACATAGAAAATAGGAGCTGAAGGAGGCCATTCGGCCCATTAAGTCTGCACCGGCCCTTGGACAGAGCATCCTCATGCCCACCCCTCCACCCTATCCGTGTAACCCAGTAACCCCTCACCCACCCTTTTGGACACTAAGGGGCAATTTATCATGGCCAATCCACCTAATCTGCTCATCTGTGGACAGTGGAAGGAAACCGGAGCACCCCGAGGAAATCCACGCAGGCGCAGGGAGAAAGTGCAAACTCCACACAGTCAGTAACCCGAGGCCGGAATTGAACCCAGGTCATGGAGCCTTGAGGCAGCAGTGCTAACCATTGTGCCACCGTGCCACATATCAAATGGTTTACCCAAATCACATGGTTTATTCCGTATCCTCAGACTGTGACCCCTGGGGTGGAATTTACCCCCCCCCCCCCCCCCCACCGGCTGGGTTGGAGAATCCTCGGAGGGTGGCGCGAATCCTGCTCCGACGTCAGCTGCCATGTTCTCGGGCGCCGGTTTTCGGGCGGGAGCGGGGTTTACGTCGTGCCGGTTGGGGGCCGTTGGCAGCAGACCCCCGGCAATTCTCCGGTCCCCGATGGGCTGAGCGGCCGTCGTTTCCTGGCCTGTGCCGCCAGCGTGAAATGGATATGGTCCATCACGGTGGGACCTGGCTTGTAGGCTGGCTAAGTGAGTCCTGGGGGGCCATCCTGCCAGTCGGTAGCAAGAACAACCTTCCTCAGATAAGGAGACCAAAATTGCACACAATACACCAGGTGTGACTTCACAAGACCCTGCATAATTGCAGCAAGACATCCCTGCTCCTATACTCGAATCGTCTCGCTATGAAGGTCAACATATCATTTGCCTTCTTTGCCACCTGCATGCTTACTTTCAGCGACTGGTGTACGAGAACACCCAGATCTTGTTGCACATTCCCCTCTCTCAATTCATGGCCCTTCAGATAACAGTCTGCCTTCTTGTTTTTGCTGCCAAAGTGGAAAAGTTCACATTTATCCAAATTATGTTGCATCTGGCATTCATTTTCCCACTTGCCAAATCACACTGAAGAATTTCTGCATCCTCCTTACAGATCGCCCTCTCACCCAGCTTTGTGTCATTTGAAAATTTGAAGATATTGAATTTAGTTCCCTCATCAAAATGATTAATATACGTTGTTTATAGCTGGGGTCCCTGTGGTAACCCACTAGTCACTGCCTGCTATTTGGAAATAGACCCATTTATTCCTACTCTTTGTTTCCTGCCTGCCAACCAGTTTTCTCAATACACTACCCCCAATCCCATGTGCTTTAATTTTAAATGCTAATCTCTTATGTGGAATTTTGTTAAAAATCTTCTGAAAGTCCAAGTAACTGACATCCACTGGCTCCCCTTCATTAACTCTGCTAGTTACATTTTTGAAGAATTCCAGGAGATTTGTCAAGCATGATTTCCCTTTCATAAGTCCATGCTGACTCCGTCTGATCCTGCCACTGTTTTCCAAGTGCTCTGCTATATAATCTTTGATAATGGATTCAAGAATTTTCTCCACTACTGCCGTCAAGCTTACTGGTCGATAATTCCCTGTTTTCTCTCTACCTTCCTTTTTAAATAGTGAGGTTACATTAGCCACCCTCCAATCTGTAGGAACTGTCCCAGAGCCTATAGAATCTTGGAAGATGGCCACTAATGCATCTATTATTTCCAGGGCCACTTCCTTAAGTACTCTGGGATATAGATTATCAGGCCCTGGGGATTTATCAGCCTTCATCTATTTCCCCAATACCATGCCTCAACTAATACTGATCACCTTTAGTTCCTCCCTCTCACTAAACCCTGTGTTCCCCAACATTTCTGGTATGTTATTTGTATTGCCATGGGAGTGTCCCTTTAAGAAATGATTTTGTCTTATCACATGGCTTCATGATGTCATTGTGTGGGTGGAGCAGGCCTGTGGCTCTGGGAGTTGGTTTTACTTTCGCTTTGGGTTAGGAGCTGGTTTGTGGCTCTGAGTTTTTACTTTCATTTTCACTTTTGGCTGCTGTAGACTCAGACAGAGAAGTAGTTTGGCCTGTCTCTCCATTTTCAATTTTAAAGAGTTATTCCAAGGAAGAAGCCCAATTATTATAGTTACTGGCTGCTTTGGTAAAAAGGGTTTTTTGGTTTATGGGATCTTGTTATTGAATTGGAGCAGTTAAGGGGGAATTTATTAAGGGTTATCCTCCAGTCTTCTGGCACTATTCATGCAGACAAAGATGACTTAAAGATCAAAGCCAAAGGCTCAGCAATCTCCTCCCTAGCTTCCCAGAGAATCCTAGGATAAATCCCATCCGGCCCAGGGGACTTATCTATTTTCACACTTTCCAGAATTGCTAACACCTCCTTCTTATGAACCTCAAGCCCTTCTAGTCTAGTAGCCTGAATCTCAGTATTCTCCTCGACTACATTGTCTTTTTCCTGTGTGAATACTGACGAAAAATATTCATTTAGCACCTTCCCTATCGCCTCGGACTCCACGCACAACTTCCCACTACTGTCCTTGACTGGCCCTACTCTTACCCTAGTCATTCTTTTATTCCTGGCATATCTATAGAAAGCTTTGGGGTTATCCTTGATCCTACCTGCCAAAGACTTCTCATGTTCCCTCCTGGCTCTTCTTAGCTCTCTTTTTAAGTCCTTCCTAGCTAACTTGTAATTCTCGAGCGCCCTAACTGAACCTTCATGTCTCATCTTTACATATGCCACCTTCTTCCTCTTGACAAGAGTTTCGACTGCTTTAGTAAACCACGGTCCCCTCGCTCGACCACTTCCTCCCTGCCTGACAGGTACATACTTATCAAGGACATGCAGTAGCTATTCCTTGAACAAGCTCCACATTTCCATTGTGCCCATCCCCTGCAGTTTTCCTCTCCATCCGATGCATCCTAAGTCTTGCCTCATCGCATCATAATTGCCTTTCCCCCAGATATAACACTTGCCCTGCAGTATATACCTATCCCTTTCCATCACTAAAGTAAACGTAATCGAATTGTGGTCACTTACCACCAAAGTGCTCACCTACCTCCAAATCTAACACCTGTCCTGGTTCATTACCCAGTACCAAATCCAATATGGCCTCGCCTCTCGTTGACCTATCTACATACTGTGTCAGGAAACACTCCTGCACACATTGGACAAAAACGGACCCATCTAAAGTACTCGAACTACAGCGTTTCCAGTCAATATTTGGAAAGTTAAATCCCCCCATAACAACTACCCTGTTGCTTTCGCTCCAATCCAGAATCATCTTTGCAATCCTTTCCTCTCCATCTCTGGAACTTTTTGGAGGCCTATAGAAAACCCCTAACAGGGTGACCTCTCCTTTCCTGTTTCTAACCTCAGCCCATACTACCTCAGTAGACGAGTCCTCATCAAACGTCCTTTCTGCCACTGTAAACTGTCCTTGACTAACAATGCCACCCCTCCCCCTCTTTTACCACCTTCCCTGAGCTTACTGAAATATCTAAACCCCGGCACCTGCAACAACCATTCCTGTCCCTGCTCTATCCGTGTTTCCGAAATGGCCACAATATCGAAGTCCCAGGTACCAACCCATGCCGCAAGTTTCATAGATTTCATAGAATTTACAGTGCAGAAGGAGGCCATTCGGCCCATCGAGTCTGCACCGGCTCTTGGAAAGAGCACCCTACCCAAGGTCAACACCTCCACCCTATCCCCATAACCCAGTAACCCCACCCAATACTAAGGGCAATTTTGGACACTGAGGGCAATTTATCATGGCCAATCCACCTAACCTGCACATCTTTGGACTGTGGGAGGAAACCGGAGCACCCGGAGGAAACCCACGCACACACGGGGAGAACGTGCAGACTCCACACAGACAGTGACCCAAGCCGGAATCGAACCTGGGACCCTGGAGCTGTGAAGCAATTGTGCTATCCACAATGCTACCGTGCTGCCCTCAGTTCACCCACCTTTTTCCGGATGCTCCTGGCATGGAAGAAGACACACTTTAAACCACCTTCCTGCCTACTGCTACACTCCTGCAATTTTGAAACCTTACTCATGACCTCACTACTCTCAACCTCCTGTATACTGGAGCTACAATTCAGGTTCCCAACCCCCTGCTGAACTAGTTTAAACCCTCCCGAAGAGCATTAGCAAATTCCCCCCCCCCCCCCCCAGGATATTGGTACCCCTCTGGTCCAGGTGTAGACCATCCCACTTGTAGAGGTCCCACTGACCCCAGAATGAGCCCCAATTATCCAGAAATCTGAAACCCTCCCTCCTGCACCATCCCTGTAGCCACGTGTTCAACTCTTCTCCCTATACCTCGTCTTGCTAGCACGTGGCATGGGTAACAACCCAGAGATAATAACTCTGTTTGTCCTGGATCTAGGTTTCCACCCTAGCTCCCTGAATTCCTGCCTTACATCCCTATCCCTTTTCCTACCTATGTCGTTGGTACCAGATGTGTTGCGTGTTCTGGATCACATACAGGTCACCAACACTTGAAATAGTGCAACACTATTTTATTGAATCGTTAACTGTTTAAACTTACTTAGACTGTGGGTTAATACGATACTCGCTTTACCTAAAGATCTTTGCCTTGTCCTAACCAGTCGATGCACTCAGCACATGGTAAATGTCTGTGTTGCAGGCTGTGAGCTCTGTCCTCCTAGCTAGCTGCAACTCGAATGAGCGGGAACTCTGTCTTTATAGTGCGTGTGCTCTCAATGGTGATTGGCTGCGGTGTGTGTGTTGATTGATCCCACTGTGTGTCCATCAGTGTGTGTCTGCACCATGATATACTGGTGTATCTTATGACAGTACCTATGTGACCACGACTTGGGGGTGCTCCCCCTCCCCCTTAAGGATCCCAAAAACACAATCCGAGACATCACGGGCCCTGGCACCTGGGAGGCAACACACCAACGCGAGTCTCTCTCGTTCCCACAGAATCTCCTATCTATCTCCCTAACTATGGAGTCTCCAATGACTAATGCTCTACTTCTCTCCCCCCTTCCCTTCTCAGCAACAGGGACAGACTCTGTGCCAGAGACCTGTACCCCATGGCTTACCCCTGGTAAGTCCCCCCCCCCCCAACAGTATCCAAAGCGGTATACTTGATACTAAGGGGAACAACCACAAGGGATCCCTGTACTGACTACTTCCCCCCAGCCCCTCTCACCGTCACCCATCTATCTTTATTCTTTGGAGTAACTACATCCCTGAAGCTTCTATCTATAACCACCTCTGCCTCCCAAATGATCCGAAGTTCATCCAGCCCCAGCTCCAGTTCCCTAACACGGTTTCTGAGGAGCTGGAGATGGGTGCACTTCCCACAGATGAAATCAGCAGGGACACTGACGGCGTCTCTCACCTCAAACATTCTGCAGGAGGAACATTGCACTACCTTCCCTGCCATCCCCTTTAGATAAAAAAAGAAAAAGAAAGAGCTTACCTGTTATTCACTCTACCCCTTAGGTTAAAGAAGGTGGAAGGGTGGGGGACACTACAAGTGTAGTGTCTAGGGTCTAGAAACTGCCCAACTTAAATACAGGTAAAAATAAAACACTTAACCTGCAACCACTGCGCCCCACACAAAAACAGCAATCAGCTGTTATGGGCCGGCACAAACAATTCAAAATCTTTACTACTTACCCAGCAGTCACTCTGTCCTCACTCCGACTGGATTCAGCTGGAAACTCCCTACAGTAAGGTTTTAAAAAACATTTACTCCCCTTCTCAGCAAGCACTCACTCAGCAACTGTTGTGTCCGCACGATAACACCTCAGGGTGTTATAGATGTTCCTTTATCGCATGCATCTCTAATTTCCTGTTTAGTGCCGTTCGCTACATCACCACTAGAGTTTGGGTGCTAGGGTGAAGGATAGTAACGTTTTTTGCCCCTTGTTGTTTCTCAGCTCTACCCGTCCAGATTCCGCATTGTAGGAGCGAATATCCTTCCTCCCTATCCTCTTTAACCAGCAATTCAACTCCACCACCTTTTTCTTTTTGCCTGTCCTCCTAAATACTGAATACCTCTGAATGTTCAATTCCCATCCCTGGTCACCATGCAACCATGTCTCCGTAATCCCGACTAGATCCCGTTTACATTGATTTGCGCAATTAATTCATTCACCTTATTGCAAATGCACTGCAGGTTAAAGCACAAAGCCAGGCGGCTCGGTGGTGCATTGATTAGCACTGCTGCCTATGTCGTTGAGGACCCAAGTTCAATCCCGACCCGGGTCACTCTCTGTGTGCAGTTTGCACATTCTTCCCGTGTCTACGTGGGTTTCACCCCACACCCAAAGATGTGCAGGTTAGATGGATTGGCCATGCTAAATTGTCCCTTAATTGGAAAAAAGTAATTGGGTACTCTGAAATTTAAAAAAAAAGGCACAAAGCCTTACGGCTTGTCTTTTTATCATTACTTGTCCTGATCCCATTACCTTTCACTGCGGCCATGTTCAAATCTGGCCCTTGGCTTCTCTGTCTATCACTTTTCTTATTCCCTTTCTGTCTTTTGTTCTTGTATTGATTCCCCTTCTGATTCCTTGCAGAGATTGCCACACCGCAGCCATTTTAGTTTAAACACTCCCCAACCACTGTAGCAAATTCTCCCCCTAGGACATCAGTCCTGGTCCTGCCCAGGTGTAACCCGTCAGTTTGTACTGGTCCCACCTCCCCTAGGACCGGTCCCAATGTCCCAGGAATCTGAAGCCCTCTCCCTCACATCATATCTTCAGCACATATTCACCTGATATATCCTGCTATTTCTACTCTGACTAGCATGTGACATTGATAGTAATCGTGAGACCACTATCTTTGAGGCTCGACTTCTCTAATTTCTTCCTGGCCCCATATATTCTGTTTTTGGGACTTCATCCTTTTTTTTTTACCTTTGTTGTTTTTAACCAATGTGTACCATGACCATTGGCTGTTCACTCACCCCCGCCAGAATGTCCTGTAACCACTCTGAGACATCCTTCACCCGAGCACCAAGTGTCATGTGAGAGTACCTTTAAGAAATGGATGTTTAAGCAATGTACCTTTAAGAAATGGAGCTGATCATATTACTGAAGTGATGTCAGAGGGTGGGGGAAGCTGAGCTCACTTCTGTTTTTTGAGTTTCAGTTTGAGAGAGCAGCTTGGGTGTGTCTGTGTGTTTCCAGTGAGCTGCATGAAGAAAACAAAGGGGCTGTAGCTGAAGTAACGAAAAGCAGCAGCACGGTTGAACCCTTTCTCAGTATATATACTGAATGTAACCTAAAGTGCTCCTGTTTGAAAGTTGGTTAAATCTTTTGGATGTTAAAAGGACAGCTGAAACGATTACTTAGTGTTTGGGGGTTATCTTTGAATTAATGGGTGTTAAGATATTCAATGGTTGTTTAAAAAAGGTGAACTTGAGTTGATAGAATAAACATTGTTTTGTTTTAAAAAAACACTTGTCCATTTATGCTGTATCACACCTGTAGAGTGCGCCGTGTGCTCCCCACGCCACAATCTATTAAAAGATGTGGGTCAGTTGAACTCCATGCTACACCTTGGGGTTCTCTAAACTCTGACCCATAACACAAGGAACTTACATATCATCCTGGTGTCCTGTTTGTGACCACAGAAAGGCCTATCTAATTCACTTACAATTGAATCCCTATAACTAATGCATTCCTACACCATTTTACTCCGCCCTCATGCAGCAGAGACAACCTTGGTGAAATTAATTTGGCTGTTGCTAGTTTCCCCTGAGAGGCCATTGCCCTCAACAGTATCCAAAGCGGTATATCTGTTATACAGGGGAATCACCACAGGAGATTCTGCACTGCTTGCTTAGTCCTCTTGCTCTGCCTGATCGTCAATCATTCCCATCCTACCTGTGGAATCTTAGCCTGCAGTGTGACCACCTCTCTAAATGTGCTTTCCACGATACTCCACAGTGTCCACAGCCGCCCCTCCAGCTCTGAAACTAGGGCTTCCAGAAACAGCAGCTGGAGACATTTCCTGCACACATGCTAGCCCCAGGCACTGGAAATCTTCCTGGCTTCCCACATGAAGCAAGAGGAGCCATGACTTACCCCTTTAAATTAAGCCTCTGGAAGATGTATCAGATTGTATCCAATTCTCTCAGTACCATCTTTCCTGGTCCTCGTTAATACAGATATAATCCTTAAAAACTGTAAACTGGAACGTGAGAGGCTGCAGCCCAATATTCCCACTCTTTGCTCCTTGGGTTTTGGCTCCACTTCAGTCCCACGCGACTGATTGTTGATCACATGGTGGAGAAGGAGAACCTCATCATGGATCGCAGGGAGCATTAGAAAGGTGGCATCAGACATTAAAGACAATGTTAAGGGCTTATTGTCAAGATTATCCAGAGGATTGGGATAAAGGAATTCCATTCGTACTGTTTGCAATTAGGGATGCACCTAATGAGTCAACCAAATTTTGTCTTTTTGAGCTAATTTTTGGTCATGAAGTAAGAAGACCACTTAAATTGATTAAGGCAAAATTGGTGGGTGAGAAATTGGAAATTACATTTTTGGATTACGCGTCAAATTTTAGGGAACGATTAAATAGAGTAGGTGAATTGGCAAGACAACATTTGAAAGTTGCACAAAATGTGATGAAACGGGTAGCGGACAAGAAATCCAAAGTTCATAGTTTTGCCAGTGGAGATAAAGTTTTAGTGTTGTTACCAGTGGTAGGTGAGCCTTTAAAAGCTAGGTTATGTGGACCTTATCAGATTGAAAGGAAATTAAGTGAGGTGAATTATGTGGTAAAAACACCAGATAGAAGGAAGACTCACCGAGTGTGTCATGTGAATATGCTTAAAAGGTACTTTGAAAGGGAAGGAGAGAAAAAGGAGGTTTTAATGATTCTAACTCAAAGTGACAAACCAAATCCAGATGACTGTGAATTTGACATACCTCAAATTAAATTGGAAAATGAGGATGTTCTTAAAAATTGGGATAAATTGTTTAAGTTACCTTCCAGAGGAAAAATGAACTGACCTGAAAGAGTTATTGATATCACATGGGCAAGTTTGTAGAGATAAATTGGGAAGTACTAAAATGGCTATTCATGATGTAGATGTGGAAAATGTCGTCCCTATCAAACAACATCCATATAGACTTAATCCTTTAAAATTGGCACAGGTTAACAAAGAGATTGAGAGTATGCTGAAAAATGGCACAATTGAAGTGGGTTGCGGCCAATGGAGCTCACCCATAGTGATGGTCCCTAAACCAGACGGTACCCAACGGTTGTGTGTGGACCATAGAGAGGTGAATGCAGTTAGAAGAACGGACTCTTATCCTATCCCACGTTTGGAGGATTGCAATGAGAAAGTGGGACAATCCGCTTTTATTTCCAAATTGGATTTACTTAATGGTTGCTGGCATGTACCTTTATCCGAAAGGGTGAAGGAGATTTCAGCTTTTGTGACTTCAGATGGAATATACCAATTCAAAGTTATACCATTTGGTATGAAAAACGCCCCAGCCACATTTCAACGGGTAACTAATACAGTCGTTTCAGGATTACCCAATTGTGCGGTATACATCGACGATCTAGTAATTTTCAGCCAGACATGGAAAGAATATTTACAACATCTGATGGAGTTATTCGATCGACTTCAGGTGGCGGGTTTGGTGATAATCCTAGCCAGAAGTGAATTTGGAGAAGCCCAAATCACTTTCCTTGAGGAGTTTCCGATACCCTCAAGACAAAGGGAAATAATGCGATTTCTGGGCATGAGTGGATTTGATCAAACCTTTGTGCAAACGATTTGTAGCGTGGTTGCTCCACTGATGGACTTACTGATGAAACGTCAAAAATTTCAATTGACAGTAGACTTTCAACAGGCATTTGACTGCCTGAAAGCTGTGGTAACCGATGCTCCTGTATTGGAGAATTGCAAGGGACTCTGTGATCAGATTGAACTGAAGTATCTAACCTTAACGAGAAATGCCGAGGCGTAGAGGAATGGATGGATCGTGCAGAGACTTTCTTGTTCAAAGAGACTGTCAATCGAGAAGGATTTCGGTTGGAGGAAGAAGAACAGGAAAAAAATGGACTATATTATTATACCTGTTTGCGTGTGTTGTTTATTTTGAGCCGGTAAAGTGTTTTTACTGTGTGCATTTCTTAATTGATGGTGCAAAGGTGAAAAATGAAACCATCTTGAAGTTGATGGTCTGTTTGTTTTTCTTGGGGGGAGGTGTCATGTGAGAGTACCTTTCAGAAATGGATGTTTAAGCAATGTACATTTAAGAGAGGGAGCTGATCATATTACTGCAGTGATGTCAGAGGGTGGGGGGAGCTGAGTGAACTTCTGCTTTTTGAGTTTCAGTTTGAGAGAGCAGCTTGGGTGTGCCTGTGTGTTTCCAGTGAGCTGCATGAAGAAAACAAAGGGGCTGTAGCTGAAGTAACGAAAAGCAGCAGCACGGTTGAACCCTTTCTCACTATATATATTGAATGTAACCTAATGTGCTCCTGTTGGAAGGTTGGTGTTTGGGGGTTATCTTTGAATTAATGGGTGTTAAGATATTCAATGGTTGTTTAAAAAAGGTGAACATTGTTTTGCTTCAAAAAACACTTGTCCATTTATGCTGTATCACACCTGTAGAGTGCGCCATGTGCTCCCCACACCACAATCTATTAAAAGATGTGGGTCAGTTGAACTCCATGCTACACCTTGGGGTTCTCTAAAATCTGACCCATAACACAAGAAACTTACATATCATCCTGGTGTCCTGTTTGTGACCACAGCAAGGCCTATTCCTACACCATTTTACTCCTCCCCCATGCAGCAGAGCCAACCTTGGTGAAATTAATTTGGCTGTTGCTAGTTTCCCTGAGAGGCCATTGCCCTCAACAGTATCCAAAGCGGTATATCTGTTATACAGGGGAATCACCACAGGAGATTGCTTGCTTAGTCCTCTTGCTCTGCCTGATCGTCAATCATTCCCATCCTACCTGTGGAGTCTTAGCCTGCAGTGTGACCACCTCTCTAAATGTGCTTTCCACGATACTCCACAGTGTCCACAGCCACCCCTCCAGCTCCGAAACTAGGGCTTCCAGAAACAGCAGCTGGAGACATTTCCTGCACACATGCTAGCCCCAGGCACTGGAAATCTTCCTGGCTTCCCACATGAAGCAAGAGGAGCCATGACTTACCCCTTTAAATTAAACCTCTGGAAGATGTATCAGATTGTATCCAATTCTCTCAGTACCATCTTTCCTAGTCCTTGTTAATGCAGATATAATCCTTAAAAACTATAAACCGGAATGTGAGAGGCTGCAGCCCAATATTCCCATTCTTTGCTCCTTGGGTTTTGGCTCCACTTCAGTCCCACGCGACTGATTGTTGATCACAGGGTGGAGAAGGAGAGCCTAATCATGGATCACTCCAGGAATTGGCCAAGGTGACTGTCAGCAGGTCCAGTTTCGATACATACAGTTGCTCAGACTGCGGTGGCACGCGGGTTAGCACTGCTGCCACACAGACCCAGAGACCCGAGTTACATTCCAGCCATGGGTCTCTGCCTGTGTGGTGTTTGCACTTTCACCCCGTGTCTGCATGGCTTTCCTCTGGGTTGTCCGGTTTCCTCTCTCAGTCCAAAGATGTACAGATTAGGTGGATTGCCCATGCAAAATTGGCACTTAGTATCCAGAGATGTGTAAGTTAATTAAGGGGTTATTGGGAGAGGGTGGGAGGCGTGGGCTTAGGTGCAGTGCTCTTTCATGGGGTCAGCGCAGACCCGCTGGGCTGAATAGCCTCCTTCTACAGTGTGGGAATCCTATGATTCTATGAAATAATTCACATATGAGTAGCCCTGGAGAAAGAACAGAGGGCGGGTTCTCCGTCCCGCCACACCAGATTTCTGGTACGGCACGCCATCGGGATTCTCCGTTTCACCAGCTGTTCAATGGATTTCCCATTGTGGGGAATTTTCACTGATATTTATTCACAGACATTCATTCACACATATTTATTCACTGACAGTCATTCACTGACAGTCATTCACTGATATTCATTCACACATATTAATTCATTAACATTCATTCACTGATATTCATTCACTGACATTCATTTACTGACAGTCATTCACTGATATTCATTCACTGATAATCATTCACTGATATTCATTCACTGATATTCATTCACTGACAATCATTCACTAACATTGATTCACTGATATTCATTCACTGATATTCATTCACTGATATTCATTCACTGATATTCATTCACTAATATTCATGCACTGATATTCAATCACAAATATTTATTCACTGACAGTCATTCACTGACATTCATTCACTGATATTCATTCACTCATATTCATTCACTGATATTCATTCACTCACATTCATTCACTGAAATTCGTTCACTCAAACACATTCACTAATATTCATTCATTGACATTCATTCACTGAAATCTATTCACTGACAATCATTTACTGATATTCATTCCCTCACATTAATTCACTCAAATTCATTCACTCACATTCATTCACTAATATTCATTGACTGACATTCATTCACTGATATTCATTCACTGATATTCACTCACATTCATTCACTGATATTCATTCATTCATATTAATCCTAATTCACTGATTCACTGACATTCATTCATAGACATTCATTTACTGATTCACTGACATTCATTCACTGACATTTAGTCACTGATATTCATTCCCTCACATTCATTCATAACATCCATTCACTGATATTCATTCACTAATATTCATTCACTGATATTCATTCACTGACCGTCATTCACTGACAGTCATTCACTAATATTCATTCATTGATATTCATTTACTGATATTCATTCACTAACATTCATTCACTGATATTCATTCTCTAACATTCATTCACTGATATTCATTCACTGATATTAATTCACTGATATTCATTCACTGACATTTAGTCACATACATTTATTCACTGACATTCATTCACTGATATTCATTCACTGATATTAATTCACTGATTCACTGACATTCATTCACTGACATTCATTCACTGACAGTCATTCACTGATATTCATTCACTGACAGTCATTCACTGATATTCATTCACTGATATTCATTCACTGACCGTCATTCACTGACAGTCATTCACTAATATTCATTCACTGATATTCATTTACTGATATTCATTCACTAACATTCATTCACTGATATTCATTCTCTAACAATCATTCACTGATATTCATTCACTGATATTAATTCACTCATATTCATTCACTGACATTTAGTCACAGACATTTATTCACTGACATTCATTCACTGATATTCATTCACTGATATTCATTCACTGATATTAATTCACTGATATTCATTCACTGACATTTAGTCACAGACATTTATTCACTGACATTCATTCACTGACAGTCATTCACTGATATTCATTCACTGATATTCATTCACTCATATTAATTCACTGATACTAATTCACTGATTCACTGACATTAATTCCCTAATATTCATTCACTAATATTCATTCACTCATATTAATTCACTCATATTCATTCACTGATATTCATTCACTCACATTCATTCTCTGAAATTCATTCACTCATATTCATTCACTGATATTCATTCACTCACATTCATTCTCTGAAATTCATTCACTCAAATTCATTCACTAATATTCATTCACTCATATTCATTCACTCATATTCATTCACTGATTCACTGACATTCATTCACTGACATTCATTCACTGATATTCATTCACAGACAGTCATTCACTGATATTCATTCACTGATATTCATTCACTGATACTAATTCACTGATTCAATGACATTCATTCACTAATATTTATTCACTGACTTTCATTCACTGATATTCCTTCACTCATATTAATTCCCTCATATTCATTCACTGATATTCATTCACTGATATTCATTTACTGATTCACTGACATTCATTCACTGACATTCATTCACTGATATTCATTCACAGATTCACTGATACTCATTCACTGATATTCAATGACACATATCTATTCACTGACAGTAATTCACTAACATTCATTCACTGATATTCATTCAGTGATATTCATTCACTGATTCACTGACATTCATTTACTGACAGTCATTCACAGATATTCATTCACACATATTTATTCACTGACACTCATTCACTGATAGTCATTCACTCATATTCATTCACTGACATTCATTCAATGACATTCATTCACTGACATTCATTCATTAACACTCATTCACTCATATTCATTCACTGATACTCATTCACTGATATTCAATGACACGTATTTATTCACTGACAGTCATTCACTAACATTCATTCACTCATATTCATTCACTGACATTCATTCGCTGATTCACTGACATTCATTCACTGACATTCATCCACTGATATTAATTCACTAACAGTCATTCACTGATATTCATTCACTGATATTCATTCACTGGTACTAATTCACTGATTCACTTTCATTCATTCACTAATATTTATTCACAGACTTTCATTCACTGATATTCCTTCACTCATATTAATTCCCTCATATTCATTCACTAATATTCATTCACTCACATTCATTCACTGATATTTATTCACTCATATTCTTTCACTGATATTCATTCACTAACATTCATTAACTGATATTTATTCACTCATATTCATTCACTAACATTCATTCACTGATATTCATTCACTCATATTTATTCACTGACATTCATTCACTAACAGTCATTCACTGATATTCATTCACTAACATTCATTCACTGATATTTATTCACTCATATTCATTCACTGATATTCATTCACTGACATTCATTCACTGATATTCATTCACTCATATTTATTCACTGACATTCATTCACTAACAGTCATTCACTGATATTCATTCACTAACATTCATTCACTGATATTTATTCACTCATATTCATTCACTGATATTCATTCACTGACATTCATTCACTGATATTCATTCACTCATATTTATTCACTGACATTCATTCACTAACAGTCATTCACTGATATTCATTCACTAACATTCATTCACTGATATTAATTCACTCATATTCATTCACTGATATTCATTCACTGACATTCATTCACTAACATTCATTCACTGATATTCAATCACAAATATTTATTCAGTGGCAGTCATTCACTGACATTCATTCATTGATATTCAATCACTGATTCACTGATACTCATTCACTGATATTCAATGACACATATTCAGTGATACTAATTCACTGATTCACAGGCATTCATTCGCTGACATTCATTCACTGATATTCATTCAGTGATACTAATTCACTGATTCACTGACATTCCATTCGCTGACATTCATTCACTGATATTCATTCACTCATATTCATTCACTGATTCACTGTCATTCATTCACTGACATTCATTCACTGACAGTCATTCACTAACATTCATTCACTGATATTCATTCACTGATATTCATTCACTGACATTTAGTCACTGACATTCATTCACTGACATTCATTCACTAACATTCATTCACTGATATTTATTCACTGATACTAATTCACTGATTCACTGACGTTCATTCACTGACATTCATTCACTGATATTCATTCACTGATATTCATTCACTGATATTCAATGACACATATTTATTCGCTGACAGTCATTCACTAACATTCATTCACTGACATTCATTCACTGATATTCATTCACTCATATTCATTCACTGATATTCATTCACTGATATTCATTCACTGACATTCATTCACTAACATTCATTCACTGATATACATTCACTGACAATCATTCACTGATATTCATTCACCGATATTCATTCACTCACATTCATTCACTAATATTCATTCACTGACATTCATTCACTGATATTCATTCACTCATATTCATTCACTGATATTTATTCACTCATATTCTTTCACTGATATTCATTCACTAACATTCATTCACTGATATTCCTTCACTGACATTCATTCACTCACATTCATTCACTGATATTTATTCACTGACATTCATTCACTGATATTCATTCACTCATATTTATTCACTGACATTCATTCACTAACAGTCATTCACTGATATTCATTCACTAACATTCATTCACTGATATTTATTCACTCATATTCATTCACTGATATTCATTCACTGACATTCATTCACTAACATTCATTCACTGATATTCAATCACAAATATTTATTCACTGGCAGTCATTCACTGACATTCATTCATTGATATTCAATCACTGATTCACTGATACTCATTCACTGATATTCAATGACACATATTCAGTGATACTAATTCACTGATTCACAGGCATTCATTCGCTGACATTCATTCACTGATATTCATTCAGTGATACTAATTCACTGATTCACTGACATTCCATTCGCTGACATTCATTCACTGATATTCATTCACTCATATTCATTCACTGATTCACTGTCATTCATTCACTGACATTCATTCACTGACAGTCATTCACTAACATTCATTCACTGATATTCATTCACTGATATTCATTCACTGACATTTAGTCACTGACATTCATTCACTGACATTCATTCACTAACATTCATTCACTGATATTTATTCACTGATACTAATTCACTGATTCACTGACGTTCATTCACTGACATTCATTCACTTATATTCATTCACTGATATTCATTCACTGATATTCAATGACACATATTTATTCGCTGACAGTCATTCACTAACATTCATTCACTGACATTCATTCACTGATATTCATTCACTCATATTCATTCACTGATATTCATTCACTGATATTCATTCACTGACATTCATTCACTAACATTCATTCACTGATATACATTCACTGACAATCATTCACTGATATTCATTCACCGATATTCATTCACTCACATTCATTCACTAATATTCATTCACTGACATTCATTCACTGATATTCATTCACTCATATTCATTCACTGATATTTATTCACTCATATTCTTTCACTGATATTCATTCACTAACATTCATTCACTGATATTCCTTCACTGACATTCATTCACTAACATTCATTCACTGATATTTATTCACTCATATTCTTTCACTGATATTCATTCACTAACATTCATTCACTGACATTCATTCACTAACATTCATTCACTGACATTCATTCACTCATATTTATTCACTGACATTCATTCACTAACATTCATTCACTGATATTCATTCACTAACATTCATTCACTGATATTTATTCACTCATATTCATTCACTGATATTCATTCACTGACATTCATTCACTAACATTCATTCACTGATATTCAATCACAAATATTTATTCACTGGCAGTCATTCACTAACAGTCATTCACTGATATTCATTCACTGATATTCATTCAGTGATACTAATTCACTGATTCACTGACATTCCATTCGTTGACTTTCATTCACTGATATTCATTCACTGATATTCATTCACTGATTCACTGTCATTCATTCACTGACATTCATTCACTGACAGTCATTCACTAACATTCATTCACTGATATTCATTCACTGATATTCATTCACTGACATTTAGTCACAGACATTTATTCACTGACATTCATTCACTGACATTCATTCACTGATATTTATTCACTAATACTAATTTAATAATTCACTGATTCACTGACGTCCATTCACAGATATTCATTCACCGATATTCATTCACTGATATTAATTCATTGATTCACTGATACTCATTCACTGATATTCAGTGACACATATTTATTCACTGACAGTCATTCACTAACATTCATTCACTGATATTCATTCACTGACATTCATTCACTGATATTCATTCACCCATATTCATTCACTGATATTCATTCACTAACATTCATTCACTGATATTCAATATCAAATATTTATTCACTGACTGTCATTCACTGATATTCATTCACTGACAATCATTCACTGATATTCATTCACCGATATTCATTCACTCACATTCATTCACTGAAATTCATTCATTCAAAGTCATTCACTAATATTCATTCACTTACATTCATTCACTGACATGAATTCACAGCTATTCGTTCACTGACAGTCATTCACTAATACTCATTCACTGATATTCATTCACTGACAATCATTCACTGATATTCATTCCCACACATTCATTCACTCAAATTCATTCACTCACATTCATTCACTGATATTCATTGACTAACATTCATTCACTGATATTCATTCACTGATATTCACTCACTCACATTCATTCACTGAAATTCATTCACTCAAAGTTATTCACTAATATTCATTCACTGACATTCATTCACTGACATTCATTCACAGCTATTCGTTCACTGACAGTCATTCACTAATACTCATTCACTGATATTCATTCACTGACAATCATTCACTGATATTAATTCCCACACATTCATTCACTCAAATTCATTCACTCACATTCATTCACTAATATTCATTGACTGACAATCATTCACTGATATTCATTCACCGATATTCATTCACTCACATTCATTCACTGACATTCATTCACTGATATTCATTCACTGATATTCATTCACTGACAGTCATTCACTAACATTCATTCACTGATATTCATTCACTGATATTTTGTCACTGATACTAATTCACTGATTCACTGACATTCATTCACTGACATTCATTGACTGATATTCATTCACTGATATTCATTCACTGATTCACTGATATTCAATGACACATATTTATTCACTGACAGTCATTCACTAACATTCATTCACTCATATTCATTCACTGACATTCATTCACTCACATTCATTCTCTGAAATTCATTCACTCAAATTCATTCACTAATATTCATTCACTCATATTCATTCACTCATATTCATTCACTGATTCACTGACATTCATTCACTGACATTCATCAACTGATATTAATTCACTAACAGTCATTCACTGATATTCATTCACTGATTCACTGACATTCATTTACTGACAGTCATTCACTGATATTCATTCACACATATTTATTCACTGACACTCATTCACTGATAGTCATTCACTCATATTCATTCACTGACATTCATTCAATGACATTCATTCACTGACATTCATTCATTAACACTCATTCACTCATATTCATTCACTGATACTCATTCACTGATATTCAATGACACGTATTTATTCACTGACAGTCATTCACTAACATTCATTCACTCATATTCATTCACTGACATTCATTCGCTGATTCACTGACATTCATTCACTGACATTCATCCACTGATATTAATTCACTAACAGTCATTCACTGATATTCATTCACTGATATTCATTCACTGGTACTAATTCACTGATTCACTTTCATTCATTCATTAATATTTATTCACTGACTTTCATTCACTGATATTCCTTCACTCATATTAATTCCCTCATATTCATTCACTAATATTCATTCACTCACATTCATTCACTGATATTTATTCACTCATATTCTTTCACTGATTTTCATTCACTAACATTCATTCACTGATATTTATTCACTCATATTCATTCACTAACATTCATTCACTGATATTCATTCACTCATATTTATTCACTGACATTCATTCACTAACAGTCATTCACTGATATTCATTCACTAACATTCATTCGCTGATATTTATTCACTCATATTCATTCACTGATATTCATTCACTGACATTCATTCACTGATATTCATTCACTCATATTTATTCACTGACATTCATTCACTAACAGTCATTCACTGATATTCATTCACTAACATTCATTCACTGATATTTATTCACTCATATTCATTCACTGATATTCATTCACTGACATTCATTCACTAACATTCATTCACTGATATTCAATCACAAATATTTATTCACTGGCAGTCATTCACTGACATTCATTCACTGATATTCAATCACTGATTCACTGATACTCATTCACTGATATTCAATGACACATATTCAGTGATACTAATTCACTGATTCACAGGCATTCATTCGCTGACATTCATTCACTGATATTCATTCAGTGATACTAATTCACTGATTCACTGACATTCCATTCGCTGACATTCATTCACTGATATTCATTCACTCATATTCATTCACTGATTCACTGTCATTCATTCACTGACATTCATTCACTGACAGTCATTCACTAACATTCATTCACTGATATTCATTCACTGATATTCATTCACTGACATTTAGTCACTGACATTCATTCACTGACATTCATTCACTAACATTCATTCACTGATATTTATTCACTGATACTAATTCACTGATTCACTGACGTTCATTCACTGACATTCATTCACTGATATTCATTCACTGATATTCATTCACTGATATTCAATGACACATATTTATTCGTTGACAGTCATTCACTAACATTCATTCACTGACATTCATTCACTGATATTCATTCACTCATATTCATTCACTGATATTCATTCACTGATATTCATTCACTGACATTCATTCACTAACATTCATTCACTGATATTCAATCACAAATATTTATTCACTGACTGTCATTCACTGATATTCATTCACTGACAATCATTCACTGATATTCATTCACCGATATTCATTCACTCACATTCATTCACTAATATTCATTCACTGACATTCATTCACTGATATTTATTCACTCATATTCTTTCACTGATATTCATTCACTAACATTCATTCACTGATATTCCTTCACTGACATTCATTCACTCACATTCATTCACTGATATTTATTTACTCATATTCTTTCACTGATATTCATTCACTAACATTCATTCACTGACATTCATTCACTAACATTCATTCACTGACTTTTATTCACTGATATTTATTCACTGACATTCAGTCACTAACATTCATTCACTGATATTCATTCACTAACATTCATTCACTGATATTTATTCACTCATATTCATTCACTGATATTCATTCACTGACATTCATTCACTAACATTCATTCACTGATATTCAATCACAAATATTTATTCACTGGCAGTCATTCACTGACATTCATTCACTAACAGACATTCACTGATATTCATTCACTGATATTCATTCAGTGATACTAATTCACTGATTCACTGACATTCCATTCGTTGACTTTCATTCACTGATATTCATTCACTCATATTCATTCACTGATTCACTGTCATTCATTCACTGACATTCATTCACTGACAGTCATTCACTAACATTCATTCACTGATATTCATTCACTGATATTCATTCACTGACATTTAGTCACAGACATTTATTCACTGACATTCATTCACTGACATTCATTCACTGATATTTATTCACTAATACTAATTTAATAATTCACTGAGTCACTGACGTTCATTCACAGATATTCATTCACTGATATTCATTCACTGATATTAATTCACTGATTCACAGATACTCATTCACTGACATTCAGTGACACATATTTATTCACTGACAGTCATTCACTAACATTCATTCACTGATATTCATTCACTGACATTCATTCACTGATATTCATTCACCCATATTCATTCACTGATATTCATTCACTGATATTCATTCACTGACATTCATTCACTAACATTCATTCACTGATATTCAATATCAAATATTTATTCACTGACTGTCATTCACTGATATTCATTCACTGACAATCATTCACTGACATGCATTCACAGCTATTCGTTCACTGACAGTCATTCACTAATACTCATTCACTGATATTCATTCACTGACAATCATTCACTGATATTCATTCCCACACATTCATTCACTCAAATTCATTCACTCACATTCATTCACTGATATTCATTGACTGACATTCATTCACTGATATTCATTCACTGATATTCACTCACTCACATTCATTCACTGAAATTCATTCACTCAAAGTTATTCACTAATATTCATTCACTGACATTCATTCACTGACAATCATTCACTGATATTCATTCACCGATATTCATTCACTCACATTCATTCACTGAAATTCATTCACTCAAAGTCATTCACTAATATTCATTCACTGACATTCATTCACTGACATTCATTCACAGCTATTCGTTCACTGACAGTCATTCACTAATACTCATTCACTGATATTCATTCACTGACAATCATTCACTGATATTAATTCCCACACATTCATTCACTCAAATTCATTCACTCACATTCATTCACTAATATTCATTGACTGACAATCATTCACTGATATTCATTCACCGATATTCATTCACTCACATTCATTCACTGACATTCATTCACTGATATTCATTCACTGATATTCATTCACTGACAGTCATTCACTGACATTCATTCACTGATATTCATTCACTGATATTTAGTCACTGATACTAATTCACAGATTCACTGACATTCATTCACTGACATTCATTGACTGGTATTCATTCACTGATATTCATTCAATGATTCACTGATACTCATTCACTGATATTCAATGACACATATTTATTCACTGATATTCAATGACACATATTTATTCACTGACAGTCATTCACTAACATTCATTCACTCATATTCATTCACTGACATTCATTCACTCACATTCATTCTCTGAAATTCATTCACTCAAATTCATTCACTAATATTCATTCACTCATATTCATTCACTCATATTCATTCACTGATTCACTGACATTCATTCACTGACATTCATCAACTGATATTAATTCACTAACAGTCATTCACTGATATTCATTCACTGATATTCATTCACTGATACTAATTCACTGATTCACTGTCATTCATTCACTAATATTTATTCACTGACTTTCATTCACTGATATTCCTTCACTCATATTAATTCCCTCATATTCATTCACTAATATTCATTCACTCGCATTCATTCACTGATATTTATTCACTCATATTCTTTCACTGATATTCATTCACTAACATTCATTCACTGATATTCATTCACTGACATTCATTCACTCACATTCATTCACTGATATTTATTCACTCACATTCATTCACTAACATTCATTCACTGATATTTATTCACTCATATTCATTCACTAACATTCATTCACTGATATTCATTCACTCATATTTATTCACTGACATTCATTCACTAACAGTCATTCACTGATATTCATTCACTAACATTCATTCACTGATATTAATTCACTGATATTCATTCACTGACATTTAGTCACAGACATTTATTCACTGACATTTATTCACTGACATTCATTCACTGATATTCATTCACTGATATTCATTCACTGATATTAATTCACTGATATTCATTCACTGACATTTAGTCACAGACATTTATTCACTGACATTCATTCACTGACAGTCATTGACTGATATTCATTCACTGATATTCATTCACTCATATTAATTCACTGATACTAATTCACTGATTCACTGACATTAATTCCCTAATATTCATTCACTAATATTCATTCACTCATATTAATTCACTCATATTCATTCACTGATATTCATTCACTCACATTCATTCTCTGAAATTCATTCACTCATATTCATTCACTGATATTCATTCACTCACATTCATTCTCTGAAATTCATTCACTCAAATTCATTCACTAATATTCATTCACTCATATTCATTCACTCATATTCATTCACTGATTCACTGACATTCATTCACTGACATTCATTCACTGATATTCATTCACAGACAGTCATTCACTGATATTCATTCACTGATATTCATTCACTGATACTAATTCACTGATTCAATGACATTCATTCACTAATATTTATTCACTGACTTTCATTCACTGATATTCCTTCACTCATATTAATTCCCTCATATTCATTCACTGATATTCATTCACTGATATTCATTTACTGATTCACTGACATTCATTCACTGACATTCATTCACTGATATTCATTCACAGATTCACTGATACTCATTCACTGATATTCAATGACACATATCTATTCACTGACAGTAATTCACTAACATTCATTCACTGATATTCATTCACTGATATTCATTCACTGATATTCATTCACGAACATTCATTCACTGATATTCATTCACTGATTCACTGACATTCATTTACTGACAGTCATTCACTGATATTCATTCACACATATTTATTCACTGACACTCATTCACTGATAGTCATTCACTCATATTCATTCAATGACATTCATTCAATGACATTCATTCACTGACATTCATTCATTAACACTCATTCACTCATATTCATTCACTGATACTCATTCACTGATATTCAATGACACATATTTATTCACTGACAGTCATTCGCTAACATTCATTCACTCATATTCATTCACTGACATTCATTCACTGATTCACTGACATTCATTCACTGACATTCATCCACTGATATTAATTCACTAACAGTCATTCACTGATATTCATTCACTGATATTCATTCACTGGTACTAATTCACTGATTCACTGTCATTCATTCACTAATATTTATTCAGTGACTTTCATTCACTGATATTCCTTCACTCATATTAATTCCCTCATATTCATTCACTAATATTCATTCACTCACATTCATTCACTGATATTTATTCACTCATATTCTTTCACTGATATTCATTCACTAAAATTCATTCACTGATATTCATTCACTGACATTCATTCACTCACATTCATTCACTGATATTTATTCACTCACATTCATTCATAACATTCATTCACTGATATTTATTCACTCATATTTATTCACTGACATTCATTCACTAACAGTCATTCACTGATATTCATTCACTAACATTCATTCACTGATATTTATTCACTCATATTCATTCACTGATATTCATTCACTGACATTCATTCACTAACATTCATTCACTGATATTCAATCACAAATATTTATTCACTGGCAGTCATTCACTGACATTCATTCACTGATATTCAATCACTGATTCATTGATACTCATTCACTGATATTCAATGACACATATTCAGTGATACTAATTCACTGATTCACAGGCATTCATTCGCTGACATTCATTCACTGATATTCATTTAGTGATACTAATTCACTGATTCACTGACATTCCATTCGCTGACATCCATTCACTGATATTCATTCACTCATATTCATTCACTGATTCACTGTCATTCATTCACTGACATTCATTCACTGACAGTCATTCACTAACATTCATTCACTGATATTCATTCACTGATATTCATTCACTGACATTTAGTCACTGACATTCATTCACTGACATTCATTCACTAACATTCATTCACTGATATTTATTCACTCATATTCTTTCACTGATATTCATTCACTAACATTCATTCACTGATATTCCTTCACTGACATTCATTCACTCACATTCATTCACTGATATTTATTTACTCATATTCTTTCACTGATATTCATTCACTAACATTCATTCACTGACATTCATTCACTAACATTCATTCACTGACTTTCATTCACTGATATTTATTCACTGACATTCAGTCACTAACATTCATTCACTGATATTCATTCACTAACATTCATTCACTGATATTTATTCACTCATATTCATTCACTGATATTCATTCACTGACATTCATTCACTAACATTCATTCACTGATATTCAATCACAAATATTTATTCACTGGCAGTCATTCACTGATATTCATTCACTAACAGACATTCACTGATATTCATTCACTGATATTCATTCAGTGATACTAATTCACTGATTCACTGACATTCCATTCGTTGACTTTCATTCACTGATATTCATTCACTCATATTCATTCACTGATTCACTGTCATTCATTCACTGACATTCATTCACTGACAGTCATTCACTAACATTCATTCACTGATATTCATTCACTGATATTCATTCACTGACATTTAGTCACAGACATTTATTCACTGACATTCATTCACTGACATTCATTCACTGATATTTATTCACTAATACTAATTTAATAATTCACTGAGTCACTGACGTTCATTCACAGATATTCATTCACTGATATTCATTCACTGATATTAATTCACTGATTCACAGATACTCATTCACTGACATTCAGTGACACATATTTATTCACTGACAGTCATTCACTAACATTCATTCACTGATATTCATTCACTGACATTCATTCACTGATATTCATTCACCCATATTCATTCACTGATATTCATTCACTGATATTCATTCACTGACATTCATTCACTAACATTCATTCACTGATATTCAATATCAAATATTTATTCACTGACTGTCATTCACTGACATTCATTCACTGACATTCATTCACTGATATTCATTCACACATATTTATTCACTGACACTCATTCACTGATATTCATTCACTCATATTCATTCACTGACATTCATTCAATGACATTCATTCACTGACATTCATTCATTAACACTCATTCACTCATATTCATTCACTGATACTCATTCACTGATATTCAATGACACATATTTATTCACTGACAGTCATTCGCTAACATTCATTCACTCATATTCATTCACTGACATTCATTCACTGATTCACTGACATTCATTCACTGACATTCATCCACTGATATTAATTCACTAACAGTCATTCACTGATATTCATTCACTGATATTCATTCACTGGTACTAATTCACTGATTCACTGTCATTCATTCACTAATATTTATTCAGTGACTTTCATTCACTGATATTCCTTCACTCATATTAATTCCCTCATATTCATTCACTAATATTCATTCACTCACATTCATTCACTGATATTTATTCACTCATATTCTTTCACTGATATTCATTCACTAACATTCATTCACTGATATTCATTCACTGACATTCATTCACTCACATTCATTCACTGATATTTATTCACTCACATTCATTCATAACATTCATTCACTGATATTTATTCACTCATATTTATTCACTGACATTCATTCACTAACAGTCATTCACTGATATTCATTCACTAACATTCATTCACTGATATTTATTCACTCATATTCATTCACTGATATTCATTCACTGACATTCATTCACTAACATTCATTCACTGATATTCAATCACAAATATTTATTCACTGGCAGTCATTCACTGACATTCATTCACTGATATTCAATCACTGATTCATTGATACTCATTCACTGATATTCAATGACACATATTCAGTGATACTAATTCACTGATTCACAGGCATTCATTCGCTGACATTCATTCACTGATATTCATTCAGTGATACTAATTCACTGATTCACTGACATTCCATTCGCTGACATCCATTCACTGATATTCATTCACTCATATTCATTCACTGATTCACTGTCATTCATTCACTGACATTCATTCACTGACAGTCATTCACTAACATTCATTCACTGATATTCATTCACTGATATTCATTCACTGACATTTAGTCACTGACATTCATTCACTGACATTCATTCACTAACATTCATTCACTGATATTTATTCACTGAAACTAATTCACTGATTCACTGACGTTCATTCACTGACATTCATTCACTGATATTCATTCACTGATATTCATTCACTGATATTCAATGACACATATTTATTCACTGACAGTCATTCACTAACATTCATTCACTGACATTCATTCACTGATATTCATTCACTGATATTCATTCACTGATATTCATTCACTGACATTCATTCATTAACATTCATTCACTGATATTCAATCACAAATATTTATTCACTGACTGTCATTCACTGATATTCATTCACTGACAATCATTCACTGATATTCATTCACCGATATTCATTCACTCACATTCATTCACTAATTATCATTCACTGACATTCATTCACTGATATTCATTCACTCATATTCATTCACTGATATTTATTCACTCATATTCTTTCACTGATATTCATTCACTAACATTCATTCACTGATATTCCTTCACTGACATTCATTCACTCACATTCATTCACTGATATTTATTCACTCATATTCTTTCACTGATATTCATTCACTAACATTCATTCACTGACATTCATTCACTCATATTTATTCACTGACATTCATTCACTAACATTCATTCACTGATATTCATTCACTAACATTCATTCACTGATATTTATTCACTCATATTCATTCACTGATATTCATTCACTGACATTCATTCACTAACATTCATTCACTGATATTCAATCACAAATATTTATTCACTGGCAGTCATTCACTGACATTCATTCACTAACAGTCATTCACTGATATTCATTCACTGATATTCATTCTGTGATACTAATTCACTGATTCACTGACATTCCATTCATTGACTTTCATTCACTGATATTCATTCACTCATATTCATTCACTGATTCACTGTCATTCATTCACTGACATTCATTCACTGACAGTCATTCACTGATATTTATTCACTGATACTAATTCACTGATTCACTGACGTTCATTCACTGACATTCATTCACTGATATTCATTCACTGATATTCATTCACTGATATTCAATGACACATATTTATTCACTGACAGTCATTCACTAACATTCATTCAGTGACATTCATTCACTGATATTCATTCACTCATATTCATTCACTGATATTCATTCACTGATATTCATTCACTGACATTCATTCACTAACATTCATTCACTGATATTCAATCACAAATATTTATTCACTGACTGTCATTCACTGATATTCATTCACTGACAATCATTCACTGATATTCATTCACCGATATTCATTCACTCACATTCATTCACTAATTATCATTCACTGACATTCATTCACTGATATTCATTCACTCATATTCATTCACTGATATATATTCACTCATATTCTTTCACTGATATTCATTCACTAACATTCATTCACTGATATTCCTTCACTGACATTCATTCACTCACATTCATTCACTGATATTTATTCACTCATATTCTTTCACTGATATTCATTCACTAACATTCATTCACTGACATTCATTCACTCATATTTATTCACTGACATTCATTCACTAACATTCATTCACTGATATTCATTCACTAACATTCATTCACTGATATTTATTCACTCATATCCATTCACTGATATTCATTCACTGACATTCATTCACTAACATTCATTCACTGATATTCAATCACAAATATTTATTCACTGGCAGTCATTCACTGACATTCATTCACTAACAGTCATTCACTGATATTCATTCACTGATATTCATTCTGTGATACTAATTCACTGATTCACTGACATTCCATTCATTGACTTTCATTCACTGATATTCATTCACTCATATTCATTCACTGATTCACTGTCATTCATTCACTGACATTCATTCACTGACAGTCATTCACTGATATTTATTCACTGATACTAATTCACTGATTCACTGACGTTCATTCACTGACATTCATTCACTGATATTCATTCACTGATATTCATTCACTGATATTCAATGACACATATTTATTCACTGACAGTCATTCACTAACATTCATTCACTGACATTCATTCACTGATATTCATTCACTCATATTCATTCACTGATATTCATTCACTGATATTCATTCACTGACATTCATTCACTAACATTCATTCACTGATATTCAATCACAAATATTTATTCACTGACTGTCATTCACTGATATTCATTCACTGACAATCATTCACTGATATTCATTCACCGATATTCATTCACTCACATTCATTCACTAATTATCATTCACTGACATTCATTCACTGATATTCATTCACTCATATTCATTCACTGATATATATTCACTCATATTCTTTCACTGATATTCATTCACTAACATTCATTCACTGATATTCCTTCACTGACATTCATTCACTCACATTCATTCACTGATATTTATTCACTCATATTCTTTCACTGATATTCATTCACTAACATTCATTCACTGACATTCATTCACTCATATTTATTCACTGACATTCATTCACTAACATTCATTCACTGATATTCATTCACTAACATTCATTCACTGATATTTATTCACTCATATCCATTCACTGATATTCATTCACTGACATTCATTCACTAACATTCATTCACTGATATTCAATCACAAATATTTATTCACTGGCAGTCATTCACTGACATTCATTCACTAACAGTCATTCACTGATATTCATTCACTGATATTCATTCTGTGATACTAATTCACTGATTCACTGACATTCCATTCATTGACTTTCATTCACTGATATTCATTCACTCATATTCATTCACTGATTCACTGTCATTCATTCACTGACATTCATTCACTGACAGTCATTCACTAACATTCATTCACTAATACTCATTCACTGATATTCACTCACTCACATTCATTCACTGAAATTCATTCACTCAAAGTTATTCACTCACATTCACTCACTGATATTCATTGACTGACATTCATTCACTGAAATTCATTCACTCAAAGTTATTCACTAATATTCATTCACTGACATTCATTCACTGACAATCATTCACTGATATTCATTCACTCACATTCATTCACTGAAATTCATTCACTCAAAGTCATTCACTAATATTCATTCACTGACATTCATTCACTTACATTCATTCACAGCTATTCGTTCACGGACAGTCATTCACTAATACTCATTCACTGATATTCATTCACTGACAATCATTCACTGATATTAATTCCCACACATTCATTCACTCAAATTCATTCACTCACATTCATTCACTAATATTCATTCACTGACATTCATTCACTGATATTCATTCACTGATATTCATTCACTGACAGTCATTCACTAACATTCATTCACTGATATTCATTCACTGATATTTAGTCACTGATACTAATTCACTGATTCACTGACATTCATTCACTGACATTCATTCACTGATATTAATTCACTGATATTCATTCACTGATTCACTGATACTCATTCACTGATATTCAATGACACATATTTATTCACTGACAGTCATTCACTAACATTCATTCACTCATATTCATTCACTGACATTCATTCACTCACATTCATTCTCTGAAATTCATTCACTCAAATTCATTCACTAATATTCATTCACTCATATTCATTCACTCATATTCATTCACTGATTCACTGACATTCATTCACTGACATTCATCAACTGATATTAATTCACTAACAGTCATTCACTGATATTCATTCACTGATACTAATTCACTGATTCACTGTCATTCATTCACTCATATTTATTCACTGACTTTCATTCACTGATATTCCTTCACTCATATTAATTCCCTCATATTCATTCACTGATATTCATTCACTCACATTCATTCACTGATATTTATTCACTCATATTCTTTCACTGATATTCATTCACTAACTTTCATTCACTGATATTCATTCACTGACATTCATTCACTCACATTCATTCACTGATATTTATTCACTCACATTCATTCACTGACATTCATTCACTGATATTTATTCACTCATATTCATTCACTAACATTCATTCACTGATATTCATTCACTCATATTTATTCACTGACATTCATTCACTAACAGTCATTCACTGATATTCATTCACTAACATTCATTCACTGATATTAATTCACTGATATTCATTCACTGACATTTAGTCACAGACATTTATTCACTGACATTCATTCACTGATATTCATTCACTGATATTCATTCACTGATATTAATTCACTGATATTCATTCACTGACATTTAGTCACAGACATTTATTCACTGACATTCATTCACTGACAGTCATTCACTGATATTCATTCACTGATATTCATTCACTGATATTCATTCACTCACATTCATTCTCTGAAATTCATTCACTCATATTCATTCACTGATATTCATTCACTCACATTCATTCTCTGAAATTCATTCACTCAAATTCATTCACTAATATTCATTCACTCATATTCATTCACTCATATTCATTCACTGATTCACTGACATTCATTCACTGACATTCATTCACTGATATTCATTCACAGACAGTCATTCACTGATATTCATTCACTGATATTCATTCACTGATACTAATTCACTGATTCAATGACATTCATTCACTAATATTTATTCACTGACTTTCATTCACTGATATTCCTTCACTCATATTAATTCCCTCATATTCATTCACTGATATTCATTCACTAACATTCATTCACTGATATTCATTCACTGATTCACTGACATTCATTTACTGACAGTCATTCACTGATATTCATTCACACATATTTATTCACTGACATTCATTCAATGACATTCATTCACTGACAGTCATTCACTAACATTCATTCACTCATATTCATTCACTGACATTCATTCACTGATTCACTGACATTCATTCACTGACATTCATCCACTGATGTTAATTCACTAACAGTCATTCACTGATATTCATTCACTGATATTCATTCACTGGTACTAATTCACTGATTCACTGTCATTCATTCACTAATATTTATTCACTGACTTTCATTCACTGATATTCCTTCACTCATATTAATTCCCTCATATTCATTCACTAATATTCATTCACTCACATTCATTCACTGATATTTATTCACTCATATTCTTTCACTGATATTCATTCACTAACATTCATTCACTGATATTCATTCACTGACATTCATTCACTCACATTCATTCACTGATATTTATTCACTCACATTCATTCATAACATTCATTCACTGATATTTATTCACTCATATTTATTCACTGACATTCATTCACTAACAGTCATTCACTGATATTCATTCACTGATATTCATTCTGTGATACTAATTCACTGATTCACTGACATTCCATTCATTGACTTTCATTCACTGATATTCATTCACTCATATTCATTCACTGATTCACTGTCATTCATTCACTGACATTCATTCACTGACAGTCATTCACTGATATTTATTCACTGATACTAATTCACTGATTCACTGACGTTCATTCACTGACATTCATTCACTGATATTCATTCACTGATATTCATTCACTGATATTCAATGACACATATTTATTCACTGACAGTCATTCACTAACATTCATTCATTGACATTCATTCACTGATATTCATTCACTCATATTCATTCACTGATATTCATTCACTGATATTCATTCACTGACATTCATTCACTAACATTCATTCACTGATATTCAATCACAAATATTTATTCACTGACTGTCATTCACTGATATTCATTCACTGACAATCATTCACTGATATTCATTCACCGATATTCATTCACTCACATTCATTCACTAATTATCATTCACTGACATTCATTCACTGATATTCATTCACTCATATTCATTCACTGATATATATTCACTCATATTCTTTCACTGATATTCATTCACTAACATTCATTCACTGATATTCCTTCACTGACATTCATTCACTCACATTCATTCACTGATATTTATTCACTCATATTCTTTCACTGATATTCATTCACTAACATTCATTCACTGACATTCATTCACTCATATTTATTCACTGACATTCATTCACTAACATTCATTCACTGATATTCATTCACTAACATTCATTCACTGATATTTATTCACTCATATCCATTCACTGATATTCATTCACTGACATTCATTCACTAACATTCATTCACTGATATTCAATCACAAATATTTATTCACTGGCAGTCATTCACTGACATTCATTCACTAACAGTCATTCACTGATATTCATTCACTGATATTCATTCTGTGATACTAATTCACTGATTCACTGACATTCCATTCATTGACTTTCATTCACTGATATTCATTCACTCATATTCATTCACTGATTCACTGTCATTCATTCACTGACATTCATTCACTGACAGTCATTCACTAACATTCATTCACTAATACTCATTCACTGATATTCACTCACTCACATTCATTCACTGAAATTCATTCACTCAAAGTTATTCACTCACATTCATTCACTGATATTCATTGACTGACATTCATTCACTGAAATTCATTCACTCAAAGTTATTCACTAATATTCATTCACTGACATTCATTCACTGACAATCATTCACTGATATTCATTCACTCACATTCATTCACTGAAATTCATTCACTCAAAGTCATTCACTAATATTCATTCACTGACATTCATTCACTGACATTCATTCACAGCTATTCGTTCACGGACAGTCATTCACTAATACTCATTCACTGATATTCATTCACTGACAATCATTCACTGATATTAATTCCCACACATTCATTCACTCAAATTCATTCACTCACATTCATTCACTAATATTCATTCACTGACATTCATTCACTGATATTCATTCACTGATATTCATTCACTGACAGTCATTCACTAACATTCATTCACTGATATTCATTCACTGATATTTAGTCACTGATACTAATTCACTGATTCACTGACATTCATTCACTGACATTCATTCACTGATATTAATTCACTGATATTCATTCACTGATTCACTGATACTCATTCACTGATATTCAATGACACATATTTATTCACTGACAGTTATTCACTAACATTCATTCACTCATATTCATTCACTGACATTCATTCACTCACATTCATTCTCTGAAATTCATTCACTCAAATTCATTCACTAATATTCATTCACTCATATTCATTCACTCATATTCATTCACTGATTCACTGACATTCATTCACTGACATTCATCAACTGATATTAATTCACTAACAGTCATTCACTGATATTCATTCACTGATACTAATTCACTGATTCACTGTCATTCATTCACTCATATTTATTCACTGACTTTCATTCACTGATATTCCTTCACTCTTATTAATTCCCTCATATTCATTCACTGATATTCATTCACTCACATTCATTCACTGATATTTATTCACTCATATTCTTTCACTGATATTCATTCACTAACATTCATTCACTGATATTCATTCACTAACATTCATTCACTCACATTCATTCACTGATATTTATTCACTCACATTCATTCACTAACATTCATTCACTGATATTTATTCACTCATATTCATTCACTAACATTCATTCACTGATATTCATTCACTGGTACTAATTCACTGATTCACTGTCATTCATTCACTAATATTTATTCACTGACTTTCATTCACTGATATTCCTTCACTCATATTAATTCCCTCATATTCATTCACTAATATTCATTCACTCACATTCATTCACTGATATTTATTCACTCATATTCTTTCACTGATATTCATTCACTAACATTCATTCACTGATATTCATTCACTGACATTCATTCACTCACATTCATTCACTGATATTTATTCACTCACATTCATTCATAACATTCATTCACTGATATTTATTCACTCATATTTATTCACTGACATTCATTCACTAACAGTCATTCACTGATATTCATTCACTGATATTCATTCTGTGATACTAATTCACTGATTCACTGACATTCCATTCATTGACTTTCATTCACTGATATTCATTCACTCATATTCATTCACTGATTCACTGTCATTCATTCACTGACATTCATTCACTGACAGTCATTCACTGATATTTATTCACTGATACTAATTCACTGATTCACTGACGTTCATTCACTGACATTCATTCACTGATATTCATTCACTGATATTCATTCACTGATATTCAATGACACATATTTATTCACTGACAGTCATTCACTAACATTCATTCACTGACATTCATTCACTGATATTCATTCACTCATATTCATTCACTGATATTCATTCACTGATATTCATTCACTGACATTCATTCACTAACATTCATTCACTGATATTCAATCACAAATATTTATTCACTGACTGTCATTCACTGATATTCATTCACTGACAATCATTCACTGATATTCATTCACCGATATTCATTCACTCACATTCATTCACTAATTATCATTCACTGACATTCATTCACTGATATTCATTCACTCATATTCATTCACTGATATATATTCACTCATATTCTTTCACTGATATTCATTCACTAACATTCATTCACTGATATTCCTTCACTGACATTCATTCACTCACATTCATTCACTGATATTTATTCACTCATATTCTTTCACTGATATTCATTCACTAACATTCATTCACTGACATTCATTCACTCATATTTATTCACTGACATTCATTCACTAACATTCATTCACTGATATTCATTCACTAACATTCATTCACTGATATTTATTCACTCATATCCATTCACTGATATTCATTCACTGACATTCATTCACTAACATTCATTCACTGATATTCAATCACAAATATTTATTCACTGGCAGTCATTCACTGACATTCATTCACTAACAGTCATTCACTGATATTCATTCACTGATATTCATTCTGTGATACTAATTCACTGATTCACTGACATTCCATTCATTGACTTTCATTCACTGATATTCATTCACTCATATTCATTCACTGATTCACTGTCATTCATTCACTGACATTCATTCACTGACAGTCATTCACTAACATTCATTCACTAATACTCATTCACTGATATTCACTCACTCACATTCATTCACTGAAATTCATTCACTCAAAGTTATTCACTCACATTCATTCACTGATATTCATTGACTGACATTCATTCACTGAAATTCATTCACTCAAAGTTATTCACTAATATTCATTCACTGACATTCATTCACTGACAATCATTCACTGATATTCATTCACTCACATTCATTCACTGAAATTCATTCACTCAAAGTCATTCACTAATATTCATTCACTGACATTCATTCACTGACATTCATTCACAGCTATTCGTTCACGGACAGTCATTCACTAATACTCATTCACTGATATTCATTCACTGACAATCATTCACTGATATTAATTCCCACACATTCATTCACTCAAATTCATTCACTCACATTCATTCACTAATATTCATTCACTGACATTCATTCACTGATATTCATTCACTGATATTCATTCACTGACAGTCATTCACTAACATTCATTCACTGATATTCATTCACTGATATTTAGTCACTGATACTAATTCACTGATTCACTGACATTCATTCACTGATATTAATTCACTGATATTCATTCACTGATTCACTGATACTCATTCACTGATATTCAATGACACATATTTATTCACTGACAGTCATTCACTAACATTCATTCACTCATATTCATTCACTGACATTCATTCACTCACATTCATTCTCTGAAATTCATTCACTCAAATTCATTCACTAATATTCATTCACTCATATTCATTCACTCATATTCATTCACTGATTCACTGACATTCATTCACTGACATTCATCAACTGATATTAATTCACTAACAGTCATTCACTGATATTCATTCACTGATACTAATTCACTGATTCACTGTCATTCATTCACTCATATTTATTCACTGACTTTCATTCACTGATATTCCTTCACTCATATTAATTCCCTCATATTCATTCACTGATATTCATTCACTCACATTCATTCACTGATATTTATTCACTCATATTCTTTCACTGATATTCATTCACTAACATTCATTCACTGATATTCATTCACTGACATTCATTCACTCACATTCATTCACTGATATTTATTCACTCACATTCATTCACTAACATTCATTCACTGATATTTATTCACTCATATTCATTCACTAACATTCATTCACTGATATTCATTCACTCATATTTATTCACTGACATTCATTCACTAACAGTCATTCACTGATATTCATTCACTAACATTCATTCACTGATATTAATTCACTGATATTCATTCACTGACATTTAGTCACAGACATTTATTCACTGACATTCATTCACTGATATTCATTCACTGATATTCATTCACTGATATTAATTCACTGATATTCATTCACTGACATTTAGTCACAGACATTTATTCACTGACATTCATTCACTGACAGTCATTCACTGATATTCATTCACTGATATTCATTCACTGATATTCATTCACTCACATTCATTCTCTGAAATTCATTCACTCATATTCATTCACTGATATTCATTCACTCACATTCATTCTCTGAAATTCATTCACTCAAATTCATTCACTAATATTCATTCACTCATATTCATTCACTCATATTCATTCACTGATTCACTGACATTCATTCACTGACATTCATTCACTGATATTCATTCACAGACAGTCATTCACTGATATTCATTCACTGATATTCATTCACTGATACTAATTCACTGATTCAATGACATTCATTCACTAATATTTATTCACTGACTTTCATTCACTGATATTCCTTCACTCATATTAATTCCCTCATATTCATTCACTGATATTCATTCACTGATATTCATTTACTGATTCACTGACATTCATTCACTGACATTCATTCACTGATATTCATTCACAGATTCACTGATACTCATTCACTGATATTCAATGACACATATCTATTCACTGACAGTAATTCACTAACATTCATTCACTGATATTCATTCACTGATATTCATTCACTGATATTCATTCACTAACATTCATTCACTGATATTCATTCGCTGATTCACTGACATTCATTTACTGACAGTCATTCACTGATATTCATTCACACATATTTATTCACTGACATTCATTCAATGACATTCATTCACTGACAGTCATTCACTAACATTCATTCACTCATATTCATTCACTGACATTCATTCACTGATTCACTGACATTCATTCACTGACATTCATCCACTGATATTAATTCACTAACAGTCATTCACTGATATTCATTCACTGATATTCATTCACTGGTACTAATTCACTGATTCACTGTCATTCATTCACTAATATTTATTCACTGACTTTCATTCACTGATATTCCTTCACTCATATTAATTCCCTCATATTCATTCACTAATATTCATTCACTCACATTCATTCACTGATATTTATTCACTCATATTCTTTCACTGATATTCATTCACTAACATTCATTCACTGATATTCATTCACTGACATTCATTCACTCACATTCATTCACTGATATTTATTCACTCACATTCATTCATAACATTCATTCACTGATATTTATTCACTCATATTTATTCACTGACATTCATTCACTAACAGTCATTCACTGATATTCATTCACTGATATTCATTCTGTGATACTAATTCACTGATTCACTGACATTCCATTCATTGACTTTCATTCACTGATATTCATTCACTCATATTCATTCACTGATTCACTGTCATTCATTCACTGACATTCATTCACTGACAGTCATTCACTGATATTTATTCACTGATACTAATTCACTGATTCACTGACGTTCATTCACTGACATTCATTCACTGATATTCATTCACTGATATTCATTCACTGATATTCAATGACACATATTTATTCACTGACAGTCATTCACTAACATTCATTCACTGACATTCATTCACTGATATTCATTCACTGATATTCATTCACTGATATTCATTCACTGATATTCATTCACTGACATTCATTCACTAACATTCATTCACTGATATTCAATCACAAATATTTATTCACTGACTGTCATTCACTGATATTCATTCACTGACAATCATTCACTGATATTCATTCACCGATATTCATTCACTCACATTCATTCACTAATTATCATTCACTGACATTCATTCACTGATATTCATTCACTCATATTCATTCACTGATATATATTCACTCATATTCTTTCACTGATATTCATTCACTAACATTCATTCACTGATATTCCTTCACTGACATTCATTCACTCACATTCATTCACTGATATTTATTCACTCATATTCTTTCACTGATATTCATTCACTAACATTCATTCACTGACATTCATTCACTCATATTTATTCACTGACATTCATTCACTAACATTCATTCACTGATATTCATTCACTAACATTCATTCACTGATATTTATTCACTCATATCCATTCACTGATATTCATTCACTGACATTCATTCACTAACATTCATTCACTGATATTCAATCACAAATATTTATTCACTGGCAGTCATTCACTGACATTCATTCACTAACAGTCATTCACTGATATTCATTCACTGATATTCATTCTGTGATACTAATTCACTGATTCACTGACATTCCATTCATTGACTTTCATTCACTGATATTCATTCACTCATATTCATTCACTGATTCACTGTCATTCATTCACTGACATTCATTCACTGACAGTCATTCACTAACATTCATTCACTCATACTCATTCACTGATATTCACTCACTCACATTCATTCACTGAAATTCATTCACTCAAAGTTATTCACTCACATTCATTCACTGATATTCATTGACTGACATTCATTCACTGAAATTCATTCACTCAAAGTTATTCACTAATATTCATTCACTGACATTCATTCACTGACAATCATTCACTGATATTCATTCACTCACATTCATTCACTGAAATTCATTCACTCAAAGTCATTCACTAATATTCATTCACTGACATTCATTCACTGACATTCATTCACAGCTATTCGTTCACGGACAGTCATTCACTAATACTCATTCACTGATATTCATTCACTGACAATCATTCACTGATATTAATTCCCACACATTCATTCACTCAAATTCATTCACTCACATTCATTCACTAATATTCATTCACTGACATTCATTCACTGATATTCATTCACTGATATTCATTCACTGACAGTCATTCACTAACATTCATTCACTGATATTCATTCACTGATATTTAGTCACTGATACTAATTCACTGATTCACTGACATTCATTCACTGACATTCATTCACTGATATTAATTCACTGATATTCATTCACTGATTCACTGATACTCATTCACTGATATTCAATGACACATATTTATTCACTGACAGTCATTCACTAACATTCATTCACTCACATTCATTCACTCACATTCATTCTCTGAAATTCATTCACTCAAATTCATTCACTAATATTCATTCACTCATATTCATTCACTCATATTCATTCACTGATTCACTGACATTCATTCACTGACATTCATCAACTGATATTAATTCACTAACAGTCATTCACTGATATTCATTCACTGATACTAATTCACTGATTCACTGTCATTCATTCACTCATATTTATTCACTGACTTTCATTCACTGATATTCCTTCACTCATATTAATTCCCTCATATTCATTCACTGATATTCATTCACTCACATTCATTCACTGATATTTATTCACTCATATTCTTTCACTGATATTCATTCACTAACATTCATTCACTGATATTCATTCACTGACATTCATTCACTCACATTCATTCACTGATATTTATTCACTCACATTCATTCACTAACATTCATTCACTGATATTTATTCACTCATATTCATTCACTAACATTCATTCACTGATATTCATTCACTCATATTTATTCACTGACATTCATTCACTAACAGTCATTCACTGATATTCATTCACTAACATTCATTCACTGATATTAATTCACTGATATTCATTCACTGACATTTAGTCACAGACATTTATTCACTGACATTCATTCACTGATATTCATTCACTGATATTCATTCACTGATATTAATTCACTGATATTCATTCACTGACATTTAGTCACAGACATTTATTCACTGACATTCATTCACTGACAGTCATTCACTGATATTCATTCACTGATATTCATTCACTGATATTCATTCACTCACATTCATTCTCTGAAATTCATTCACTCATATTCATTCACTGATATTCATTCACTCACATTCATTCTCTGAAATTCATTCACTCAAATTCATTCACTAATATTCATTCACTCATATTCATTCACTCATATTCATTCACTGATTCACTGACATTCATTCACTGACATTCATTCACTGATATTCATTCACAGACAGTCATTCACTGATATTCATTCACTGATATTCATTCACTGATACTAATTCACTGATTCAATGACATTCATTCACTAATATTTATTCACTGACTTTCATTCACTGATATTCCTTCACTCATATTAATTCCCTCATATTCATTCACTGATATTCATTCACTGATATTCATTTACTGATTCACTGACATTCATTCACTGACATTCATTCACTGATATTCATTCACAGATTCACTGATACTCATTCACTGATATTCAATGACACATATCTATTCACTGACAGTAATTCACTAACATTCATTCACTGATATTCATTCACTGATATTCATTCACTGATATTCATTCACTAACATTCATTCACTGATATTCATTCACTGATTCACTGACATTCATTTCCTGACAGTCATTCACTGATATTCATTCACACATATTTATTCACTGACATTCATTCAATGACATTCATTCACTGACAGTCATTCACTAACATTCATTCACTCATATTCATTCACTGACATTCATTCACTGATTCACTGACATTCATTCACTGACATTCATCCACTGATATTAATTCACTAACAGTCATTCACTGATATTCATTCACTGATATTCATTCACTGGTACTAATTCACTGATTCACTGTCATTCATTCACTAATATTTATTCACTGACTTTCATTCACTGATATTCTTTCACTCATATTAATTCCCTCATATTCATTCACTAATATTCATTCACTCACATTCATTCACTGATATTTATTCACTCATATTCTTTCACTGATATTCATTCACTAACATTCATTCACTGATATTCATTCACTGACATTCATTCACTCACATTCATTCACTGATATTTATTCACTCACATTCATTCATAACATTCATTCACTGATATTTATTCACTCATATTTATTCACTGACATTCATTCACTAACAGTCATTCACTGATATTCATTCACTAACATTCATTCACTGATATTTATTCACTCATATTCATTCACTGATATTCATTCACTGACATTCATTCACTAACATTCATTCACTGATATTCAATCACAAATATTTATTCACTGGCAGTCATTCACTGACATTCATTCACTGATATTCAATCACTGATTCATTGATACTCATTCACTGATATTCAATGACACATATTCAGTGATACTAATTCACTGATTCACAGGCATTCATTCGCTGACATTCATTCACTGATATTCATTCAGTGATACTAATTCACTGATTCACTGACATTCCATTCGCTGACATTCATTCACTGATATTCATTCACTCATATTCATTCACTGATTCACTGTCATTCATTCACTGACATTCATTCACTGACAGTCATTCACTAACATTCATTCACTGATATTCATTCACTGATATTCATTCACTGACATTTAGTCACTGACATTCATTCACTGACATTCATTCACTAACATTCATTCACTGATATTTATTCACTGATACTAATTCACTGATTCACTGACGTTCATTCACTGACATTCATTCACTGATATTCATTCACTGATATTCATTCACTGATATTCATTCACTGACATTCATTCACTAACATTCATTCACTGATATGCAATCACAAATATTTATTCACTGACTGTCATTCACTGATATTCATTCACTGACAATCATTCACTGATATTCATTCACCGATATTCATTCACTCACATTCATTCACTAATTATCATTCACTGACATTCATTCAATGATATTCATTCACTCATATTCATTCACTGATATTTATTCACTCATATTCTTTCACTGATATTCATTCACTAACATTCATTCACTGATATTCCTTCACTGACATTCATTCACTCACATTCATTCACTGATATTTATTCACTCATATTCTTTCACTGATATTCATTCACTAACATTCATTCACTGACATTCATTCACTCATATTTATTCACTGACATTCATTCACTAACATTCATTCACTGATATTCATTCACTAACATTCATTCACTGATATTTATTCACTCATATTCATTCACTGATATTCATTCACTGACATTCATTCACTAACATTCATTCACTGATATTCAATCACAAATATTTATTCACTGGCAGTCATTCACTGACATTCATTCACTAACAGTCATTCACTGATATTCATTCACTGATATTCATTCTGTGATACTAATTCACTGATTCACTGACATTCCATTCATTGACTTTCATTCACTGATATTCATTCACTCATATTCATTCACTGATTCACTGTCATTCATTCACTGACATTCATTCACTGACAGTCATTCACTAACATTCATTCACTAATACTCATTCACTGATATTCACTCACTCACATTCATTCACTGAAATTCATTCACTCAAAGTTATTCACTCACATTCATTCACTGATATTCATTGACTGACATTCATTCACTGATATTCATTCACTGATATTCACTCACTCACATTCATTCACTGAAATTCATTCACTCAAAGTTATTCACTAATATTCATTCACTGACATTCATTCACTGACAATCATTCACTGATATTCATTCACTCACATTCATTCACTGAAATTCATTCACTCAAAGTCATTCACTAATATTCATTCACTGACATTCATTCACTGACATTCATTCACAGCTATTCGTTCACTGACAGTCATTCACTAATACTCATTCACTGATATTCATTCACTGAAAATCATTCACTGATATTAATTCCCACACATTCATTCACTCAAATTCATTCACTCACATTCATTCACTAATATTCATTCACTGACATTCATTCACTGATATTCATTCACTGATATTCATTCACTGACAGTCATTCACTAACATTCATTCACTGATATTCATTCACTGATATTTAGTCACTGATACTAATTCACTGATTCACTGACATTCATTCACTGACATTCATTCACTGATATTAATTCACTGATATTCATTCACTGATTCACTGATACTCATTCACTGATATTCAATGACACATATTTATTCACTGACAGTCATTCACTAACATTCATTCACTCATATTCATTCACTGACATTCATTCACTCACATTCATTCTCTGAAATTCATTCACTCAAATTCTTTCACTAATATTCATTCACTCATATTCATTCACTCATATTCATTCACTGATTCACTGACATTCATTCACTGACATTCATCAACTGATATTAATTCACTAACAGTCATTCACTGATATTCATTCACTGATACTAATTCACTGATTCACTGTCATTCATTCACTCATATTTATTCACTGACTTTCATTCACTGATATTCCTTCACTCATATTAATTCCCTCAAATTCATTCACTGATATTCATTCATTCACATTCATTCACTGATATTTATTCACTCATATTCTTTCACTGATATTCATTCACTAACATTCATTCACTGATATTCATTCACTGACATTCATTCACTCACATTCATTCACTGATATTTATTCACTCACATTCATTCACTAACATTCATTCACTGATATTTATTCACTCATATTCATTCACTAACATTCATTCACTGATATTCATTCACTCATATTTATTCACTGACATTCATTCACTAACAGTCATTCACTGATATTCATTCACTAACATTCATTCACTGATATTAATTCACTGATATTCATTCACTGACATTTAGTCACAGACATTTATTCACTGACATTCATTCACTGATATTCATTCACTGATATTCATTCACTGATATTAATTCACTGATATTCATTCACTGACATTTAGTCACAGACATTTATTCACTGACATTCATTCACTGACAGTCATTCACTGATATTCATTCACTGATATTCATTCACTCATATTAATTCACTGATACTAATTCACTGATTCACTGACATTAATTCCCTAATATTCATTCACTAATATTCATTCACTCATATTAATTCACTCATATTCATTCACTGATATTCATTCACTCACATTCATTCTCTGAAATTCATTCACTCATATTCATTCACTGATATTCATTCACTCACATTCATTCTCTGAAATTCATTCACTCAAATTCATTCACTAATATTCATTCACTCATATTCATTCACTCATATTCATTCACTGATTCACTGACATTCATTTACTGACATTCATTCACTGATATTCATTCACAGACAGTCATTCACTGATATTCATTCACTGATATTCATTCACTGATACTAATTCACTGATTCAATGACATTCATTCACTGACATTCATTCACTGATATTCATTCACAGATTCACTGATACTCATTCACTGATATTCAATGACACATATCTATTCACTGACAGTAATTCACTAACATTCATTCACTGATATTCATTCACTGATATTCATTCACTGATTCACTGACATTCATTTACTGACAGTCATTCACAGATATTCATTCACACATATTTATTCACTGACACTCATTCACTGATAGTCATTCACTCATATTCATTCACTGACATTCATTCAATGACATTCATTCACTGACATTCATTCATTAACACTCATTCACTCATATTCATTCACTGATACTCATTCACTGATATTCAATGACACATATTTATTCACTGGCAGTCATTCACTGACATTCATTCACTGATATTCATTCACAGATTCACTGATACTCATTCACTGATATTCAATGACACATATCTATTCACTGACAGTAATTCACTAACATTCATTCACTGATATTCATTCACTGATATTCATTCACTGATATTCATTCACTAACATTCATTCACTGATATTCATTCACTGATTCACTGACATTAATTTACTGACAGTCATTCACTGATATTCATTCACACATATTTATTCACTGACACTCATTCACTGATAGTCATTCACTCATATTCATTCACTGACATTCATTCAATGACATTCATTCACTGACATTCATTCATTAACACTCATTCACTCATATTCATTCACTGATACTCATTCACTGATATTCAATGACACATATTTATTCACTGACAGTCATTCACTAACATTCATTCACTCATATTCATTCACTGACATTCATTCACTGATTCACTGACATTCATTCACTGACATTCATCCACTGATATTAATTCACTGATATTCATTCACTGATTCACTGATACTCATTCACTGATATTCAATGACACATATTTATTCACTGACAGTCATTCACTAACATTCATTCACTCATATTCATTCACTGACATTCATTCACTCACATTCATTCTCTGAAATTCATTCACTCAAATTCATTCACTAATATTCATTCACTCATATTCATTCACTCATATTCATTCACTGATTCACTGACATTCATTCACTGACATTCATCAACTGATATTAATTCACTAACAGTCATTCACTGATATTCATTCACTGATATTCATTCACTGATACTAATTCACTGATTCACTGTCATTCATTCACTCATATTTATTCACTGACTTTCATTCACTGATATTCCTTCACTCATATTAATTCCCTCATATTCATTCACTGATATTCATTCACTCACATTCATTCACTGATACTTATTCACTCATATTCTTTCACTGATATTCATTCACTAACATTCATTCACTGATATTCATTCACTGACATTCATTCACTCACATTCATTCACTGATATTTATTCACTCACATTCATTCACTAACATTCAATCACTGATATTTATTCACTCATATTCATTCACTAACATTCATTCACTCATATTCATTCACTCATATTCATTCACTGATTCACTGACATTCATTTACTGACATTCATTCACTGATATTCATTCACAGACAGTCATTCACTGATATTCATTCACTGATATTCATTCACTGATACTAATTCACTGATTCAATGACATTCATTCACTAATATTTATTCACTGACTTTCATTCACTGATATTCCTTCACTCATATTAATTCCCTCATATTCATTCACTGATATTCATTCACTGATATTCATTTACTGATTCACTGACATTCATTCACTGACATTCATTCACTGATATTCATTCACAGATTCACTGATACTCATTCACTGATATTCAATGACACATATCTATTCACTGACAGTAATTCACTAACATTCATTCACTGATATTCATTCACTGATATTCATTCACTGATATTCATTCACTAACATTCATTCACTGATATTCATTCACTGATTCACAGACATTCATTTACTGACAGTCATTCACTGATATTCATTCACACATATTTATTCACTGACACTCATTCACTGATAGTCATTCACTCATATTCATTCACTGACATTCATTCAATGACATTCATTCACTGTCATTCATTCATTAACACTCATTCACTCATATTCATTCACTGATACTCATTCACTGATATTCAATGACACATATTTATTCACTGACAGTCATTCACTAACATTCATTCACTCATATTCATTCACTGACATTCATTCACTGATTCACTGACATTCATTCACTGACATTCATCCACTGATATTAATTCACTGATATTCATTCACTGATTCACTGATACTCATTCACTGATATTCAATGACACATATTTATTCACTGACAGTCATTCACTAACATTCATTCACTCATATTCATTCACTGACATTCATTCACTCACATTCATTCTCTGAAATTCATTCACTCAAATTCATTCACTAATATTCATTCACTCATATTCATTCACTCATATTCATTCACTGATTCACTGACATTCATTCACTGACATTCATTCACTGATATTCATTCACTGATACTAATTCACTGATTCACTGTCATTCATTCACTCATATTTATTCACTGACTTTCATTCACTGATATTCCTTCACTCATATTAATTCCCTCATATTCATTCACTGATATTCATTCACTCACATTCATTCACTGATATTTATTCACTCATATTCTTTCACTGATATTAATTCACTAACAGTCATTCACTGATATTCATTCACTGATATTCATTCACTGATACTAATTCACTGATTCACTGTCATTCATTCACTCATATTTATTCACTGACTTTCATTCACTGATATTCCTTCACTCATATTAATTCCCTCATATTCATTCACTGATATTCATTCACTCACATTCATTCACTGATATTTATTCACTCATATTCTTTCACTGATATTCATTCACTAACATTCATTCACTGATATTCATTCACTGACATTCATTCACTCACATTCATTCACTGATATTTATTCACTCACATTTATTCACTGACATTCATTCACTAACAGTCATTCACTGATATTCATTCACTAACATTCATTCACTGATATTAATTCACTGATATTCATTCACTGACATTTAGTCACAGACATTTATTCACTGACATTCATTCACTGATATTCATTCACTGATATTCATTCACTGATATTAATTCACTGATATTCATTCACTGACATTTAGTCACAGACATTTATTCACTGACATTCATTCACTGACAGTCATTCACTGATATTCATTCAATGATATTCATTCACTCATATTAATTCACTGATACTAATTCACTGATTCACTGACATTAATTCCCTAATATTGATTCACTAATATTCATTCACTCATATTAATTCACTCATATTCATTCACTGATATTCATTCACTCACATTCATTCTCTGAAATTCATTCACTCATATTCATTCACTGATATTCATTCACTCACATTCATTCTCTGAAATTCATTCACTCAAATTCATTCACTAATATTCATTCACTCATATTCATTAACTCATATTCATTCACTGATTCACTGACATTCATTTACTGACATTCATTCACTGATATTCATTCACAGACAGTCATTCACTGATATTCATTCACTGATATTCATTCACTGATACTAATTCACTGATTCAATGACATTCATTCACTAATATTTATTCACTGACTTTCATTCACTGATATTCCTTCACTCATATTAATTCCCTTATATTCATTCACTGATATTCATTCACTGATATTCATTTACTGATTCACTGACATTCATTCACTGACATTCATTCACTGATATTCATTCACAGATTCACTGATACTCATTCACTGATATTCAATGACACATATCTATTCACTGACAGTAATTCACTAACATTCATTCACTGATATTCATTCACTGATATTCATTCACTGATATTCATTCACTAACATTCATTCACTGATATTCATTCACTGATTCACTGACATTAATTTACTGACAGTCATTCACTGATATTCATTCACACATATTTATTCACTGACACTCATTCACTGATAGTCATTCACTCATATTCATTCACTGACATTCATTCAATGACATTCATTCACTGACATTCATTCATTCACACTCATTCACTCATATTCATTCACTGATACTCATTCACTGATATTCAATGACACATATTTATTCACTGACAGTCATTCACTAACATTCATTCACTCATATGCATTCACTGACATTCATTCACTGATTCACTGACATTCATTCACTCACATTCATCCACTGATATTAATTCACTAACAGTCATTCACTGATATTCATTCACTGATATTCATTCACTGGTACTAATTCACTGATTCACTGTCATTCATTCACTAATATTTATTCACTGACTTTCATTCACTGATATTCCTTCACTCATATTAATTCCCTCATATTCATTCACTAATATTCATTCACTCACATTCATTCACTGATATTTATTCACTCATATTCTTTCACTGATATTCATTCACTAACATTCATTCACTGATATTCATTCACTGACATTCATTCACTCACATTCATTCACTGATATTTATTCACTCACATTCATTCATAACATTCATTCACTGATATTTATTCACTCATATTTATTCACTGACATTAATTCACTAACAGTCATTCACTGATATTCATTCACTAACATTCATTCACTGATATTTATTCACTCATATTCATTCACTGATATTCATTCACTGACATTCATTCACTAACATTCATTCACTGATATTCAATCACAAATATTTATTCACTGGCAGTCATTCACTGACATTCATTCACTGATATTCAATCACTGATTCACTGATACTCATTCACTGACATTCATTCACTGATATTCATTCAGTGATACTAATTCACTGATTCACTGACATTCCATTCGCTGACATTCATTCACTGATATTCATTCACTCATATTCATTCACTGATTCACTGTCATTCATTCACTGACATTCATTCACTGACAGTCATTCACTAACATTCATTCACTGATATTCATTCACTGATATTCATTCACTGACATTTAGTCACTGACATTCATTCACTGACATTCATTCACTAACATTCATTCACTGATATTTATTCACTGATACTAATTCACTGATTCACTGACGTTCATTCACTGACATTCATTCACTGATATTCATTCACTGATATTCATTCACTGATATTCAATGACACATATTTATTCACTGACAGTCATTCACTAACATTCATTCACTGACATTCATTCACTGATATTCATTCACTCATATTCATTCACTGATATTCATTCACTGATATTCATTCACTGACATTCATTCACTAACATTCATTCACTGATATTCAATCACAAATATTTATTCACTGACTGTCATTCACTGATATTCATTCACTGACAATCATTCACTGATATTCATTCACCGATATTCATTCACTCACATTCATTCACTAATATTCATTCACTGACATTCATTCACTGATATTCATTCACTCATATTCATTCACTGATATTTATTCACTCATATTCTTTCACTGATATTCATTCACTAACATTCATTCACTGATATTCCTTCACTGACATTCATTCACTCACATTCATTCACTGATATTTATTCACTCATATTCTTTCACTGATATTCATTCACTAACATTCATTCACTGACATTTATTCACTCATATTTATTCACTGACATTCATTCACTAACATTCATTCACTGATATTCATTCACTAACATTCATTCACTGATATTTATTCACTCATATTCATTCACTGATATTCATTCACTGACATTCATTCACTAACATTCATTCACTGATATTCAATCACAAATATTTATTCACTGGCAGTCATTCACTGACATTCATTCACTAACAGTCATTCACTGATATTCATTCACTGATATTCATTCTGTGATACTAATTCACTGATTCACTGACATTCCATTCATTGACTTTCATTCACTGATATTCATTCACTCATATTCATTCACTGATTCACTGTCATTCATTCACTGACATTCATTCACTGACAGTCATTCACTAACATTCATTCACTCATACTCATTCACTGATATTCACTCACTCACATTCATTCACTGAAATTCATTCACTCAAAGTTATTCACTCACATTCATTCACTGATATTCATTCACTGATATTCACTCACTCACATTCATTCACTGAAATTCATTCACTCAAAGTTATTCACTAATATTCATTCACTGACATTCATTCACTGACAATCATTCACTGATATTCATTCACCGATATTCATTCACTCACATTCATTCACTGAAATTCATTCACTCTAAGTCATTCACTAATATTCATTCACTGACATTCATTCACTGACATTCATTCACAGCTATTCGTTCACTGACAGTCATTCACTAATACTCATTCACTGATATTCATTCACTGACAATCATTCACTTATATTAATTCCCACACATTCATTCACTCAAATTCATTCACTCACATTCATTCACTCACATTCATTCTCTGAAATTCATTCACTCAAATTCATTCACTAATATTCATTCACTCATATTCATTCACTCATATTCATTCAATGATTCACTGACATTCATTCACTGACATTCATCAACTGATATTAATTCACTAACAGTCATTCACTGATATTCATTCACTGATACTAATTCACTGATTCACTGTCATTCATTCACTAATATTTATTCACTGACTTTCATTCACTGATATTCCTTCACTCATATTAATTCCCTCATATTCATTCACTGATATTCATTCACTCACATTCATTCACTGATATTTATTCACTCATATTCTTTCACTGATATTTATTCACTAACATTCATTCACTGATATTCATTCACTGACATTCATTCGCTCACATTCATTCACTGATATTTATTCACTCACATTCATTCACTAACATTCATTCACTGATATTTATTCACTCATATTCATTCACTAACATTCATTCACTGATATTCATTCACTCATATTTATTCACTGACATTCATTCACTAACAGTCATTCACTGATATTCATTCACTAACATTCATTCACTGATATTTATTCACTCATATTCATTCACAGATATTCATTCACTGACATTCATTCACTAACATTCATTCACTGATATTCAATCACCAATATTTATTCACTGGCAATCATTCACTGACATTCATTCACTGACAGTCATTCACTGATATTCAATCACTGATTCACTGATCCTCATTCACTGATATTCAATGACACATATTCAGTGATACTAATTCACTGATTCACAGGCATTCATTCGCTGACATTCATTCACTGATATTCATTCAGTGTTACTAATTCACTGATTCACTGACATTCCATTCGCTGACATTCATTCACTGATATTCATTCACTCATATTCATTCACTGATTCACTGTCATTCATTCACTGACATTCATTCACTAACGTTCATTCACTGATATTCATTCACTGATATTCATTCACTGACATTCATTCACTGACATTTAGTCACAGACATTTATTCACTGACATTTATTCACTGACATTCATTCACTGACATTCATTCACTGACATTCATTCACTAACATTCATTCACTGATATTTATTCACTGATACTAATTCACTGATTCACTGACGTTCATTCACTGATATTCATTCACTGATATTCATTCACTGATATTCATTCACTGATATTCATTCACTGATTCACAGATACTCATTCACTGATATTCAATGACACATATTTATTCACTGACAGTCATTCACTAACATTCATTCACTCATATTCATTCACTGACATTCATTCACTGATATTCATTCACTCATATTCATTCACTGATATTCATTCACTGATATTCATTCACTGACATTCATTCACTCACATTCATTCACTGATATTCAAATACAAATATTTATTCACTGACTGTCATTCACTGATATTCATTCACTGACAATCATTCACTGATATTCATTCACCGATATTCATTCACTCACATTCATTCACTTAAATGCATTCACTCAAATTCATTCACTAATATTCATTCACAGACATTCATTCACTGATATTCATTCACTCATATTCATTCACTGATATTTATTCACTCATATTCTTTCACTGATATTCATTCACTAACATTCATTCACTGATATTCATTCACTGACATTCATTCACTCACATTCATTCACTGATATTTATTCACTCATATTCTTTCACTGATATTCATTCACTAACATTCATTCACTGACATTCATTCACTCATATTTATTCACTCATATTCATTCACTAACATTCATTCACTGATATTTATTCACTCATATTCATTCACTGATATTCAATCACAAATATTTATTCACTGGCAGTCATTCACTGACATTCATTCACTAACAGTCATTCACTGATATTTATTCACTGATACTAATTCACTGATTCACTGACGTTCATTCACTGACATTCATTCACTGATATTCATTCACTGATATTCATTCACTGATATTCAATGACACATATTTATTCACTGACAGTCATTCACTAACATTCATTCACTGACATTCATTCACTGATATTCATTCACTCATATTCATTCACTGATATTCATTCACTGATATTCATTCACTGACATTCATTCACTAACATTCATTCACTGATATTCAATCACAAATATTTATTCACTGACTGTCATTCACTGATATTCATTCACTGACAATCATTCACTGATATTCATTCACCGATATTCATTCACTCACATTCATTCACTAATATTCATTCACTGACATTCATTCACTGATATTCATTCACTCATATTCATTCACTGATATTTATTCACTCATATTCTTTCACTGATATTCATTCACTAACATTCATTCACTGATATTCCTTCACTGACATTCATTCACTCACATTCATTCACTGATATTTATTCACTCATATTCTTTCACTGATATTCATTCACTAACATTCATTCACTGACATTTATTCACTCATATTTATTCACTGACATTCATTCACTAACATTCATTCACTGATATTCATTCACTAACATTCATTCACTGATATTTATTCACTCATATTCATTCACTGATATTCATTCACTGACATTCATTCACTAACATTCATTCACTGATATTCAATCACAAATATTTATTCACTGGCAGTCATTCACTGACATTCATTCACTAACAGTCATTCACTGATATTCATTCACTGATATTCATTCTGTGATACTAATTCACTGATTCACTGACATTCCATTCATTGACTTTCATTCACTGATATTCATTCACTCATATTCATTCACTGATTCACTGTCATTCATTCACTGACATTCATTCACTGACAGTCATTCACTAACATTCATTCACTCATACTCATTCACTGATATTCACTCACTCACATTCATTCACTGAAATTCATTCACTCAAAGTTATTCACTCACATTCATTCACTGATATTCATTCACTGATATTCACTCACTCACATTCATTCACTGAAATTCATTCACTCAAAGTTATTCACTAATATTCATTCACTGACATTCATTCACTGACAATCATTCACTGATATTCATTCACCGATATTCATTCACTCACATTCATTCACTGAAATTCATTCACTCTAAGTCATTCACTAATATTCATTCACTGACATTCATTCACTGACATTCATTCACAGCTATTCGTTCACTGACAGTCATTCACTAATACTCATTCACTGATATTCATTCACTGACAATCATTCACTGATATTAATTCCCACACATTCATTCACTCAAATTCATTCACTCACATTCATTCACTCACATTCATTCTCTGAAATTCATTCACTCAAATTCATTCACTAATATTCATTCACTCATATTCATTCACTCATATTCATTCAATGATTCACTGACATTCATTCACTGACATTCATCAACTGATATTAATTCACTAACAGTCATTCACTGATATTCATTCACTGATACTAATTCACTGATTCACTGTCATTCATTCACTAATATTTATTCACTGACTTTCATTCACTGATATTCCTTCACTCATATTAATTCCCTCATATTCATTCACTGATATTCATTCACTCACATTCATTCACTGATATTTATTCACTCATATTCTTTCACTGATATTTATTCACTAACATTCATTCACTGATATTCATTCACTGACATTCATTCGCTCACATTCATTCACTGATATTTATTCACTCACATTCATTCACTAACATTCATTCACTGATATTTATTCACTCATATTCATTCACTAACATTCATTCACTGATATTCATTCACTCATATTTATTCACTGACATTCATTCACTAACAGTCATTCACTGATATTCATTCACTAACATTCATTCACTGATATTTATTCACTCATATTCATTCACAGATATTCATTCACTGACATTCATTCACTAACATTCATTCACTGATATTCAATCACCAATATTTATTCACTGGCAATCATTCACTGACATTCATTCACTGACAGTCATTCACTGATATTCAATCACTGATTCACTGATCCTCATTCACTGATATTCAATGACACATATTCAGTGATACTAATTCACTGATTCACAGGCATTCATTCGCTGACATTCATTCACTGATATTCATTCAGTGTTACTAATTCACTGATTCACTGACATTCCATTCGCTGACATTCATTCACTGATATTCATTCACTCATATTCATTCACTGATTCACTGTCATTCATTCATTGACATTCATTCACTAACGTTCATTCACTGATATTCATTCACTGATATTCATTCACTGACATTCATTCACTGACATTTAGTCACAGACATTTATTCACTGACATTTATTCACTGACATTCATTCACTGACATTCATTCACTGACATTCATTCACTAACATTCATTCACTGATATTTATTCACTGATACTAATTCACTGATTCACTGACGTTCATTCACTGATATTCATTCACTGATATTCATTCACTGATATTCATTCACTGATATTCATTCACTGATTCACAGATACTCATTCACTGATATTCAATGACACATATTTATTCACTGACAGTCATTCACTAACATTCATTCACTCATATTCATTCACTGACATTCATTCACTGATATTCATTCACTCATATTCATTCACTGATATTCATTCACTGATATTCATTCACTGACATTCATTCACTCACATTCATTCACTGATATTCAAATACAAATATTTATTCACTGACTGTCATTCACTGATATTCATTCACTGACAATCATTCACTGATATTCATTCACCGATATTCATTCACTCACATTCATTCACTTAAATGCATTCACTCAAAATCATTCACTAATATTCATTCACAGACATTCATTCACTGATATTCATTCACTCATATTCATTCACTGATATTTATTCACTCATATTCTTTCACTGATATTCATTCACTAACATTCATTCACTGATATTCATTCACTGACATTCATTCACTCACATTCATTCACTGATATTTATTCACTCATATTCTTTCACTGATATTCATTCACTAACATTCATTCACTGACATTCATTCACTCATATTTATTCACTCATATTCATTCACTAACATTCATTCACTGATATTTATTCACTCATATTCATTCACTGATATTCAATCACAAATATTTATTCACTGGCAGTCATTCACTGACATTCATTCACTAACAGTCATTCACTGATATTCATTCACTGATATTCATTCAGTGATACTAATTCACTGATTCACTGACATTCCATTCGTTGACTTTCATTCACTGATATTCATTCACTCATATTCATTCACTGATTCACTGTCATTCATTCACTGACATTCATTCACTGACAGTCATTCACTAACATTCATTCACTGATATTCATTCACTGATATTCATTCACTGACATTTATTCACTGACATTCATTCACTGACATTCATTCACTGACATTCATTCTCTGATATTTATTCACTAATACTAATTTACTAATTCACTGATTCACTGACGTTCATTCACTGATATTCATTCACTGATATTCATTCACTGATATTCATTCACTGATATTCATTCACTGATATTCAATGACACATATTTATTCACTGACAGTCATTCACTAACATTCATTCCCTTATATTCATTCACTGACATTCATTCACTGATATTCATTCACTGATATTCATTCACTGATATTCATTCACTGACATTCATTCACTAACATTCATTCACTGATATTCAATATCAAATATTTATTCACTGACTGTCATTCACTGATATTCATTCACTGACAATCATTCACTGATATTCATTCACCGATATTCATTCACTCACATTCATTCACTGAAATTCATTCACTCAAAGTCATTCACTAATATTCATTCACTTACATTCATTCACTGACATGCATTCACAGCTATTCGTTCACTGACAGTCATTCACTAATACTCATTCACTGATATTCATTCACTGACAATCATTCACTGATATTAATTCCCACAGATTCATTCACTCAAATTCATTCACTCACATTCATTCACTAATATTCATTGACTGACAATCATTCACTGATATTCATTCACCGATATTCATTCACTCACATTCATTCACTGAAATTCATTCACTCAAAGTCATTCACTGACATTCATTCACTGACATTCATTCACAGCTATTCGTTCACTGACAGTCATTCATTAATACTCATTCACTGATATTCATTCACTGACAATCATTCACTGATATTCATTCCCACACATTCATTCACTCAAATTCATTCACTCACATTCATTCACTGACATTCATTCTCTGATATTTATTCACTAATACTAATTTACTAATTCACTGATTCACTGACGTTCATTCACTGATATTCATTCACTGATATTCATTCACTGATATTCATTCACTGATATTCAATGACACATATTTATTCACTGACAGTCATTCACTAACATTCATTCACTCATATTCATTCACTGACATTCATTCACTGATATTCATTCACTCATATTCATTCACTGATATTCATTCACTGATATTCATTCACTGACATTCATTCACTAACATTCATTCACTGATATTCAATATCAAATATTTATTCACTGACTGTCATTCACTGATATTCATTCACTGACAATCATTCACTGATATTCATTCACCGATATTCATTCACTCACATTCATTCACTGAAATTCATTCACTCAAAGTCATTCACAATATTCATTCACTTACATTCATTCACTGACATGCATTCACAGCTATTCGTTCACTGACAGTAATTCACTAATACTCATTCACTGATATTCATTCACTGACAATCATTCACTGATATTAATTCCCACACATTCATTCACTCAAATTCATTCACTCACATTCATTCACTAATATTCATTGACTGACAATCATTCACTGATATTCATTCACCGATATTCATTCACTCACATTCATTCACTGAAATTCATTCACTCAAAGTCATTCACTGACATTCATTCACTGACATTCATTCACAGCTATTCGTTCACTGACAGTCATTCATTAATACTCATTCACTGATATTCATTCACTGACAATCATTCACTGATATTCATTCCCACACATTCATTCACTCAAATTCATTCACTCACATTCATTCACTGATATTCATTGACTGACATTCATTCACTGATATTCATTCACTGATATTCACTCACTCACATTCATTCACTGAAATTCATTCACTCAAAGTCTTTCACTAATATTCATTCACTGACATTCATTCACTGACAATCATTCACTGATATTCATTCACCGATATTCATTCACTCACATTCATTCACTGAAATTCATTCACTCAAAGTCATTCACTAATATTCGTTCACTGACATTCATTCACTGACATTCATTCACTGATATTCATTCACTGACAATCGTTCACTGATATTAATTCCCACACATTCATTCACTCAAATTCATTCACTCACATTCATTCACTAATATTCATTGACTGACAATCATTCACTGATATTCATTCACTGATATTCATTCACTCACATTCATTCACTGAAATTCATTCACTCAAAGTCATTCACTGACATTCATTCACAGCTATTCGTTCACTGACAGTCATTCACTGATATTCATTCACTTATATTCATTCAGTGATATTCATTCACTCATATTCATTCACAGATATTCATTCACTCACATTCATTCATTGAAATTCATTCACTCAAATTCATTCACTAATATTCATTCATTGACATTCTTTCACTGAAATTCATTCACTCATATTCATTCACTGATATTCATTCACTGATATTCATTCACTGACAGTCATTCACTAACATTCATTCATTGATATTCATTCACTCATATTCATTCACAGATATTCATTCACTGATATTCATTCACTGATATTTATTCACAGACATTTATTCACTGACAATAACTCACTGACATTCATTCACTGACATTCATTCACCATCATTCATTCACTGACATTCATTCACTGACATTCATTCACTCACATTCATTCACTGAAATTCATTCACTAACATTCATTCACTAACATTCATTCACCATCATTCATTCACTAATATTCATCACTGACATTCATTCACTAACATTCATTCACTTATATTCATTCACTGATATTCATTCACTCATATTCATTTACTGATTCACTGTCATTCATTCACTGACATTCATTCACTGATATTCATTCACTGATATTCATTCACTGACAGTCATTCACTAACATTCATTCACTGATATTCATTCACTGATATTCATTCACTGAAATTCACGCACATTCATTCACTGATATTCATTCACCGATATTCATTCACTGATATTCATTCACTGATATTCATTCACTGACAGTCATTCATTAACATTCATTCACTGATATTCTTTCACTGACATTCATTCACTTATATTCACTTACATCCGCTGGCGTGTGCCGCAGCAGCCCATAATTCAGCCATACCCACCATCACAGCTTCCGAAGTCAGATTGGCCTTCCTGAAAGTGAACCCTCGGAAGGGGACGGGCCCGGACGGGATCCCTGGTCGTGCACTCAGAGCCTGCGTGGGCCAGCTGGCAGAGGTATTCGCGGACTTCTTGATCCTGTCCTTACTCCACTCCGAGGTCCCCACCTGCTTCAAGAAGACCACCATCATACCGGTACCAAAGAAGAACCAGGCAACGTGCCTCAATGACTACCGTCCAGAGGCCCTGATTTCAGTCGTAATGAGGTTGGTCATGAAGCACATCACCTCCCAGAACGCCTTGATCCACTGCAATTTGCATACCGCTTCAACTGGTCCACATCAGACGCCTTTTCCCTGGCCCTACACTCATCCCTAGAGCATCTTGAAAACAAGGACTCCTACATCAGACTCCTATTTATTGACTACAGCTCCGCCTTCAACACCATAATCCCAGCCAAGCTCATATCAAAGCTCTAAAACTTAGGACTTGGCTCCCCACTCTGCAACTGGATCCTCGATTTTCTGACCAACAGACCACAATTAGTAAGAATCAACAACAACACCTCCTCCACAATAGTCCTTAACACCGGGGCCCTGCAAAGCTGCGTACTTAGCCCCCTACTCTACTCCCTGTACACACACGACTGCGTGGCAAAACTTGGTCCCAACTTGGTGGGTGAACTTGCGGCCTGGGTTGGTACCTGGGACTTCGATGTTGTGGCCATTTCGGAGACATGGATAGAGCAGGGACAGGAATGGTTGTTGCAGGTGCCGGGGTTTAGATATTTCAGTAAGCTCAGGGAGGGTGGTAAAAGAGGGGGAGGGTGGCATTGTTAGTCAAGGTCAGTATTACAGTGGCAGAAAGGACGTCTGATGAGGACTCGTCTACTGAGGTAGTATGGGCTGAGGTTAGAAACAAGAAAGGAGCGATCACCCTGTTAGGGGTTTTCTATAGGCCTCCGAATAGTTCCAGAGATGTAAAGGAAAGGATTGCAAAGATGATTCTGGATAGGAGCGAAAGCAACAGGGTAGTTGTTATGGGGGACTTTAACTTTCCAAATATTGACTGGAAACGCTATAGTTCGAATACTTTAGATGGGTCTGTTTTTGTCCAATGTGTGCAGGAGGGTTTCCTGACACAGTATGTAGATAGGCCATCGTGAGGCGAGGCCATATTGGATTTGGTACTGGGTAATGAACCAGGACAGGTGTTAGATTTGGAGGTAGGTGAGCACTTTCGTGATAGTGACCACAATTCGATTAAGTTTACTTTAGTGATGGAAAGGGATAGATATATACCGCAGGGCAAGAGCTATATCTGGGCAATTATGATGCGATGAGGCAAGACTTAGGATGCATCGGATGGAGAGGAAAACTGTAGGGGATGGGCACAATGGAAATGTGGAGCTTGTTGAAGGAACAGCTACTGCGTGTCCTTGATAAGTATGTACCTGTCAGGCAGGGAGGAAGTGGTCGAGCAAGGGAACCGTGGTTTACTAAAGCAGTCGAAACACTTGCCAAGAGGAAGAAGGAGGCTTATGTAAAGATGAGACATGAAGGTTCAGTTAGGGCGCTCGAGAGTTACAGGTTAGCTAAGAAGGACCTAAAGAGAGAACTAAGAAGAGCCAGGAGGGTACATGAGAAGTCTTTGGCAGGTAGGATCAAGGATAACCCTAAAGCTTTCTATAGATATGTCAGGAATAAACGAATGACTAGGGTAAGAGTAGGGCCAGTCAAGGACAGTAGTGTGAAGTTGTGCTTGGAGTCCGAGGAAATTGGAGAGGTGCTAAATGAATATTTTTTGTCAGTATTCACACAGGAAAAAGACAATGTTGTCAAGGAGAATACTGAGATTCAGGCTACTAGACTAGAAGGGCTTAAGGTTCGTAAGGAGGAGGTGTTAGAAATTCAGGAAAGTGTGAAAATAGATAAGTATCCTGGGCCGGATGGGATTTATCCTAGGATTCTCTGGGAAGCTAGGGAGGAGATTGCCGAGCCTTTGGCTTTGATCTTTAAGTCATCTTTGTCTACAGGAATAGTGCCAGAAGACTGGAGGATAACAAATGTTGTCCCCTTGTTCAAGAAGGGGAGTAGAGACAACCCCGGTAACTATAGACCTGTGAGCCCTATTTCTGTTGTTGGCAAAATCTTGGAAAGGTTTATAAGAGATAGGATGTATAATCATCTGGAAAGGAATAATTTGATTAGAGATAGTCAATACGGTTTTGTGAAGGGTAGGTCGTGCCTCACAAACCTTATTGAGTTCTTTGAGAAGGTGACCAAACAGGTGGATGAGGGTAAAGCAGTTGATGTGGTGTAGATGGATTTCAGTAAAGCGTTTGATAAGGTTCCCCATGGTAGGCCACTGCAGAAAACACGGAGGCATGGGATTCAGGGTGATTTAGCAGTTTGGATCAGAAATTGGCTTGCTGGAAGAAGACAAAGGGTGGTGGTTGATGGGAAATGTTCAGACTGGAGTCCAGTTACTAGTGGTGTACCACAAGGATCTGTTTTGGGGCCACTGCTGTTTGTCATTTTTATAAATGACCTGGAGGAGGGCGTAGAAGGATGGGTGAGTAAATTTGCAGATGACACTAAAGTCGGTGGAGTTGTGGACAGTGCGGAAGGATGTTACAAGTTACGGAGGGACATAGATAAGCTGCAGCGCTCGGCTGAGAGGTAGCAAATGTAGTTGAATGCTGAAAAGTGTGAGGTGATTCATTTTGGAAGGAATAACAGGAAGACAGAGTACTGGGCTAATGGTAAGATTCTTGGCAGTGTGGATGAGCAGAGAGATCTCGGTGTCCATGTACATAGATCCCTGAAAGTTGCCACCCAGGTTGAGAGGGTTGTTAAGAAGGCTACTGTGTGGTAGCTTTTATTGGTAGAGGGATTAAGTTTCGGAGCCATGAGGTCATGTTGCAGCTGTACAAAACTCTGGTGCGGCCGCATTTAGAGTATTGCGTGCAATTCTGGTCGCCACATTATAGGAAGGATGTGGAAACATTGGAAAGGGTGCAGAGGAGATTTACCAGAATGTTGCCTGGTATGGAGGGAAGATCTTATGAGTAAAGGCTGAGGGACTTGAGGCTGTTTTCGTTAGAGAGAAGAAGGTTAAGATGTGACTTAATGGAGGCAGACAAGATGATCAGAGGATTGGATAGGGTGGACAGCGAGAGCCTTTTTCCTCGGATGGTGATGTCTAGCACGAGGGGACATAGCTTTAAATTGAGGGGAGATAGATATAGGACAGATGTCAGAAGTAGGTTCTTTACTCAGAGAGTAGTAAGGGCATGGAATGCACTGCCTGCACAGTAGTGGACTCGCCAACACTAAGCGCATTCAAATGGTCATTGGATAGACATACGGACGATAAGGGAATAGTGTAGATGGGCTTGAGAGTGGTTTCACAGGTCGGCGCAACATCGAGGGCCGATGGGCCTGTACTGCGCTGTAATGTTCTATGTTCTATGTTCTAACTCCATCTGCAAGTTTGCTGACGATACGACCATAGTGGGCCGGATCTCGAATAACGACGAGTCAGAATACAGGCGGGAGATAGAGAACCTAGTGGAGTGGTGTAGCGACAACAATCTCTCCCTCAATGCCAGCAAAACTAGAGAGCCTGGTCATTGACTTCAGGAAGCAAAGTACTGCACACACCCCTGTCAGCATCAACGGGGCCAAGGTGGAGATGGTTAGCAGTTTCAAATTCCTAGGGGTGCACATCTCCAAAAATCTGTCCTGGTCCACCCACGTCGACGCTACCACCAAGAAAGCACAACAGCGCCTATACTTCCTCAGGAAACTAAGGAAATTCGGCATGTCCACATTAACCCTTACCAACTTTTACAGATGCACCATAGAAAGCATCCTATCGGGCTGCATCACAGCCTGGTATGGCAACTGCTCGGCCCAGGACCGCAAGAAACTTCAGAGAGTCCATCACACGAACCTGCCTCCCATCCATTGACTCCATCTACACCTCCTGCTGCCTGGGAAAAGCGGGCAGCATAATCAAAGAACCCTCCCACCCGGCTTACCCATTCTTCCAACTTCTTCCATCGGGCAGGAGATACAGAAGTCTGAGAACACGCACAAACAGACTCAAAAACAGCTTCTTCCCCACTGTCACCAGACTCCTAAATGACCCTCTTATGGACTGACCTCATTAACACTACACCCTGTATGCGTCATCTGATGCCAGTGCTTATGTAGTTACATTGTATAGTTGTGTTGGCCTATTATGTATTTTCTTTTCTTCCCTTTCTTCCCATGTATTTAATGATCTGTTGAGCTGCTCGCAGAAAAGTACTTTTCACTGTACCTCGGTACACGTGACAATAAACAAATCCAATCCAATGCAATTCATTCACTCATATTCATTCACTGATATTCACTCCCTGATATTCATTCACTCATAATCATTCACTGATATTCATTCACTGACATTCATTCACTGATATTCACTAACTGATTTTCATTCACTAACATTCATTTACTGATATTCATTCACTGATATTCATTCGCTGATATTCATTCACTGATATGCATTCACTCACATCCATTCACTTATATTTGTTCACTGATATTCATTCACTCACATTCATTCACTTATATTTGTTCACTGATATTCATTCACTCACATTCATTCACTGATATTCATTCACTCACATTCATTCACTCACATTCATTCACTGATATTCATTCACTCATATTCATTCACTTATATTTGTTCACTGATATTCATTCACTCACATTCATTCACTCACATTCATTCACTGATATTCATTCACTCACATTCATTCACTCACATTCATTCACTGATATTCATTCACTCACATTCATTCACTCATATTCATTCACTCACATTCATTCACTCATATTCATTCACTGATATTCATTCACTCATCTTCATTCACTCATATTCATTCACTCACATTCATTCCTGATATTCATTCACTGATATTCATTCATTCATATTCATTCACTCACATTCATTCACTGATATTCATTCATTGATATTCATTCACTCATATTCATTCACTCATATTCATTCACTCACATTCATTCCTGATATTCATTCACTGACATCCATTCACTGATATTCATTCACTCATTTTCATTCGCTGATATTCATTCACTGATATTCATTCACTCACATTTATTCACTGATATTCATTCACTCATATTCATTCACTCATATTGATTCACTCACATTCATTCACTCATCTTCCTTCACTCACATTCATTCACTCACATTCATTCACTCATATTCATTCACTGATATTCATTCAGTCATATTCATTCACTCACATTCATTCACTCACATTCATTCCTGATATTCATTCACTGATATTCATTCACTGATACTCATTCATTCATATTCATTCACTCACATTCATTCACTGATATTCATTCACTGATATTCATTCACTGATATTCATGCACTGACATTCATTCACTGGCATTCATTGTTGAATGTACATGTTCCCCACAGATTCTAGACTCCTCAATGAACCTCGCTCGGACTGATCTGTTCCCTGTAAGAACACTATTCACGATGCTGCTCTTGCTCATGTATTTGCTTTGTTTGACCCTTATTCCGCACTGTACCAAATACTGTTTGTCGATGTTCTTTGTCAATTATTATTTTTTCCTACTGTGTACATACTGTGTTGCGCGCAGAAAAATGTTTTTAACTGTACTTCGTACTTGTGGCAATCAATCAATCAATGTTAGTTATTGTTGCTGTAATAATGTGATCTCAACTTCAGTGCAATTTAGTAAAACATTTTTCAGTGTTGAAATTACTTTGCTCATGCACCATTTTTACGTCTGAAATTAATGTTGCTTGTTGCATTTTTGGGGGGGTGGGGGTTTCATGATGAGCAACACAAATTACATTTGATGTAAGATTCAAATGAACCATTCTGCTTGAAAAAGTCTCAACATCAAACTATTTATTTCATCATAATTGTTCCATCATGCTGCACTAATATGAGGAATAAAAAGCAGTAATCCAAAACATTACAGCACCAATTTGTGAATGTTGAATTCTCCTTATCCATTGAGTAACCAGCAACTGGTCTCAAATGCTTCTTGGTGAGGAGGCCATCTGCCTTTCCCTTGAGGGGGGAAGTCGGAACATGTTTTTATGTTAACCTGGCAATAAATAATTTTAAAATAGGACCAAAATACTAAGAGTGCCATTAGCATCAAAGGTTGTTGTAATATTGTGCACTCTTAAGTGAATACACATTATAGTTGAGAGCGCCCAAGCTCATTGAGATCTGAGAATGGATGACAGCTCTACTTGTCACCAACAGAGCCCAGGGGTGAAAGGACAGTATTCTATCTGAACACACCACATGAACCCGGTGTAAATATTTCAGAAATGTCAGCAGTGACAGAAAACGGTAACCAATTGATCCATTGACAGATGAAAATCTTAAGTCTGTTCATGAGGTGTAGAGACCAGGCACTTGTGGTTGCAGTTCATAAACACAAACATATAAATGCACCCCTGTCAATGCCTAGAGTAATGCTATTTATTTTTGTACAGGATACAATATGAAATCTTAGAGGAAAAAAGTCTATTGTGCTTAACATTATTACTTATAATTCTACTTGAACTATTTTAATACTGGATAAATATATTTATATAAAATATAAAGAAATTGAGTGGTGAGGAGGCTGTAAAGAGGCTTCAAGGCGATTGAGGCAATTACACGGCAGATGCAGTATAACGTGGAGAAGTGTGAAGTTATAGGAGAGTATTATTTAAATGGTGACAGATTGGGAAATTTTGATGTACAAAGGGACATGCCTGTTTTTGTGCACCATTCATTGAACACAAGGGGTGTCATTCTCCGACCCCCCCCGCCGGGTCGGAGAATGGCCGTAGATCGCCGTGAATCCCGCCCCCACCCCCGCCAAAGTCTCCGGTACCGGAGATTGGGCGGGGGCGGGAATCGGGCCGCGCCGGTTGGCGGGACCCCCCGCTGGATTCTCCGGCCCGGATGGGCCGAAGTCCCGCCCAGAAATTGCCTGTCCCGCCGGCGTAAATCAAACCTGGTATTTACCGGCGGGACCAGGCGGCATGGGCGGGCTCCGGGGTCCTGGGGGGGGCGCGGGGCGATCTGACCCCGGGGGGTGCCCCCACGGTGGCCTGGCCCGCGATCAGGGCCCACCGATCCGCGGGCGGGCCTGTGCTGTGGGGGCACTCTTTCCCTTCCGCCTCCGCTACGGCCTCCACCATGGCGGAGGCGGAAGAGACTCTCCCCACTGCGCATGCGTGGGAAACTGACAGCGGCCGCTGACGCTCCTGCGCATGCGCCGGGAAACTGTCAGCGGCCGCTGACGCTCCCGCCCATGCGCCGCATTTCCGCGCCAGCTGGCGGGGCAACAAACGCCATTTCCGCCAGCTGGCGGGGCCGGAAATCCCTCCGGCGTCGGCCTAGCCCCTCAATGTTGGGGCTAGGCTGCCAAAGATGCGGAGCATTCCGCACCTTTGGGCCAGCGCGATGCCCGACTGATTGGCGCCGTGTTTGGCGCCAGTCGGCGGACATCGCGCCGTTGGGGGAGAATTTCGCCCAAGTATGCAGGTGCAGCAAGCAGTATGCTGGACTTCATTGCAAGAGAACCTGAGTACAGAAGCAAGGTTGTCTTATTGCAGCTGTACAGGGCTTTGGTGAGACCATATCTGGAGTATTGTGTGCAGTTTTGGACTCCTCCATAAGAAAGGATATGCGTGCCACAGAGGGAGTGCAGTGAGAATTCACCAGACTAATTCCTGGGATGATTTGTTTGTTGTATGAGGAGAGATCGGGTTGACTCAGCCTTAATTCACTAGAATTTAGAAGAATAAGAAGGGATCTCATTGAAATGTATAAAAATTTGACAGGACTGGACAGACTGGATGCAAGGAACAAGGGTCACTGTCTCCAGATATGGAGTAGGCCATTTGAGACTGAGATGAAGAGAAACCTCCACTCTCAGAGGGTGATGAAACAGTGGAATTCTCTGTCCCATAAGGCTGTGGACGACAAGTCACTGAGTGTATTTAAGAAATAAATAGATAGATTCCTAGACATTAAAGGCATCAAGTGATATGGGGAGAGAGCAGGAGTGTGGTGTTGAGATAGAGAATCAGCCATCATCACATTGAATGGCGCAGCAGGCTCGATGGGTTGAATGGTCTACTCTCCTCATATTTTCTATGTTACTACAACAAGTGCCATTGCCATGTACTGGAGGGTCCCAGAATGTAGCCTAGGTTCTCAGTACTTCTCCTTTGTGGATTTATTGACACTGTTGAGCAAACCTCGAAGAGTGGTGTGAATCCACCTTTTGTGGCCTCACTCAAATCGGAAGTCAACCTACCCGAGAAAGTGTTTGACTAGCTCTGAGTAAATGCACACCATCATTTTGTCAAAATTCAATAGATGCGGCTTATGCCATATCATCTGTAGCTCAGTTGGTCGTGCTATCACTGCTGATTCAGTGAGCTGGATTCTCCGTCGACAGGATCCTCCATTTCACCACGTCCGCAGATTTCCCGATGGTATGGGGTACCCACAATGGGAAACCCATGGGCTGGCTGGTGGGACAGAGAATCCCGCTGCCGGCGGGGGCGCGCCGTAGCAGAAAGCAGGTGCGGCAGGATGGCGGATCCTGCTCACTATGTTTCAGGTTCAATCCCACGCTAGAAACTTGAGGAAAACATCTAAGCTGATGTTCCTGTGCTGCTCTGTTGAGCTGCTGTCTTTTAGATGGTGGATATAACGGCCATGGCAATATATTGTTGTAAACAATGTATAATTATAAGTTGTAGTTGTGTGTGAAAAAAGATAAAAATGGTTTCAGTTTCATGTAGGTTTTGTTTATAAACCGTGGTACATGGGTATTTGGATAGGCCTATGACTAAAAGGATCTTGTCCATTGGATTTATTTGTATATGTACATTTTAATGAGGTTTACAATCCCTGAAGTAAAAAAGATGAGTTATAAGCGGTTGAAAGTTCAGTGATTCTGGAAAAAAAGTGGAAACGTCCCTGAATCACTGTAGCGACAGTGATTCGGGGACACTGACACAGAAAAGACAGGAGCCGAGGCAGTTTAGCATTCAATGTGAGTGTCAGAGTGAGAAGCTTGTAAGCTCTCTGAAAAAAAAAACTGCAAGGCTAGTGGGACAGTAGTTAATTGAATAATCTTTTTTTAAATTTATAGTACCCAATTCTTTTTTTTCCAATTAAGGGGCAATTTAGCGTGACCAATTCCCCTGCTTTGCGTTTCTTTTTCGGTTTTGGGGGTGAGACCCGCGCAGACACAGGGAGAATGTGCAAACACCACACGACAGAGACCCACGGCTGGGATCGAACTCGGGTCCTTGGCGGCATGAGACAGCAGTGCTAACCACTGCGCCACCGTGCTGCCCAAGTTGAATAATCATTAATGGGATTCAGTAAAGTGATCAGTTTAGAGGAGGTGCCTCTGGAAGACTGAGTTTAGCAAATTAATTGGTTTGCTCTGCAGCTGAAGAAACAGTGAATTTCGAGGAGAGATCCAAATTGGGTGAGAACCATCAAGTGAATAGTCAAGAATTTACCAGGAGAAAAACGTTTGCAACTGTGCCAGTCCCAAGTGAGAAGCCTTTCTGTCAAGCTAATAGTAACTCTTCACTGTACTGTGTCTGTAAAGATATTGCAGTGGTAAAGGAACAATGGGAATTTGAATCGTCTCCTTGTGTTGAGATCTTTCCAACCTTTTGTCTGGTGTAATATTTTCTTGTTTTAATAAATATTTTATTCTTTGTATCAAAAGTTCACCAGCAGACTCCTATGAATTTGTTCAGTAACTTTTCTCTGTGATTTCTGCATGAAAAGTTAGGATCTATCAAGATATGTTTCACACTGGCATCTGACTTGTCCGGTATTAAAGCAGGTGGGATCATAACAATATCAAAGAAGAACCGGGATGTTCTGGCCAATGTTTATCCCTCACCTACGATAGATCGACAACGGATTAACAGCTCATTGTCACATGGTTGTTTGTGGGAGCTTGCTATGCAAGAATTAGTTGTTGCATTTCCTACATTACTACAATGAGCCATCCTGAGGTTGTGAAAGCTGCTATTTTTACACGCAAGTCTGTCAATTTTGAAGAGAAAGCTGATTGATCCATGGTTCTTTCAGAATTGACTTTACAAAACACTGAAGGTTCCTTGCCCACAGAATGACTTTTTTGAGAAAACAAAACTAGCCGATTAACGAAAAAAAGTCAAATGAATCCTCCTTGCACAGTAACCCTCTTTTATGCCTTAGGTTTTTTATTGTGTGGCATTGAGCAGAACTCTTACAGCACAGTTCTTACCTTAGGTTTTTGTGTAATATTTTTGTGATAGTGGCATTGAATATTTAATAATCAAATTTTGTTTGTCGACAATCTTATGAAGAGCCTTGCGGGTGGTTAACTGCATTTGGGACACTCTGTGGGGAGGCAGTGGTGTAGTGGTATTGTCACTGGACTAATAAGCCAGCGATCCATGGAAATGCTCTGGGGACCTGGGTTTGAATCCCACCAAGGCAGATTTGAATTCAATAAGAATTTGGAATTAAAAGTCTAAAGATGACCATGAAACCATTGTCGTAAAACCCATCTGGTTAACTAATGTCCTTGAGGGAAGGAAATCTGTCATCCTTACCTGGTCTGGCCCACATGTGACTCTAGACCCCCACAGCAATGTGGTTGACTCCTAAATGCCCTCAGGAATGGGCAATAAATGCTGACCCACCCAGACCAGAATATAGGAAAAAACTCGAAACGGAATTTGTTGTTTTTGTAAAGGAACTGTGTTGCCATCATACTCAGTTTGCTGAGATGTAGTCATCATTGACTTGTCCTTGTTAGGTCATTGGTTCCTTAAGCTCTTTCATCCTCAGCTGGCTTTGCATTTTCAAATGGACTTGGGAGAGAACAATCTCGATGATGCTGACCTTCCAAACTGTGCCGAATGCCATAGCAAAAATAGATCAGTAAACCTGTCAAATAATGGGAAAAGTTTACATTTCAACATTAATAAGTCAATGTTTAGTCAAGGGGCAGTCTGCCAGTAACAAAGAAGTTGAATTCAACTCTCTCCTTCCAACATAAACAGGGGTTGATCTCGTGGCTGTCATAATATACACCAGTATATCATGGTGCAGATACACACACACTGATGGACACACAGCAAGACCAATCAACACACACAACACCGCAGCCAATCACCAGTTAGAGCACACTCACTATAAAGACAGGGGGCATCAGAGTTCCCGCTCATTCGGGATGCAGCCTCCCAGAAGGACAGAGCTTACAGCTTTCAGCACAGATCTTCACCATGTGCTGAGTGCATAGACTGGTTAGGACAGGCATAGGTCTTTAGTTTAATCTAACATCGTGTTAACCCACGGTGAAAGTATGTTCAACAGTTTCTAACTTAATAAAATAGTGTTGAACTATTTTAAGTGTTGGTGGCCTGTATGTGTTCCACGGATCCAGAGCACCCAACACATCATGATACCAGGAGTTGAGGGATATCAGAACTTCTTAGACCTACCTGCAAGTGATCTGCCTTCCACCAGCATACAGTCATCCTGCAAAATGGACAGCATCCACCCGCCACCGCCTCTCCGCATCACCGGTAACCTGGGGGCCAACTGGAAGATATTCAAACAACGCTTCCAGCTCTGCCTTGAAGCCACAGACCTGGAAGATGCCTCAGACACCAGGAAGATCGCTCTCTTCCTATCCACGACCGGGGAACATGCCATCCACATTTTCAATTCTCTCAGCTTTGCTGATGATGAAGATAAATCAAAATTCAAGACGGTCTTCCTCAAGTTTGACACTCACTGCAACAGAGAGGTGAATGAAAGTTTCGAGCGCTATGTACTCCAACGGCGTTTGCAGGGTAAGGATGAACCTTTCCAGTCATTTCTCACCCACCTCCGCATCCTTGCGCAGTCCTGTAGCTATGGGCCTCCGACTCCATGATACACGACCAGATCGTTTTCGGTGTTCAGTTGGACCCCCTACGTCAGCAGCTCCTCAAAGTAAAGCAGCTCACCCTAGTGACCGCCATTGAGACCTGCGTGCTACACGAACATGCCACTAGTCGGTATTCCCACATCCAAGCGGCTGAAACGGCACGGCAAGGTCCCCACGAGGCAGAATGGGTCCAAGCAATCGAGCAACTCCAGGGCCTCAGCCTGGATGAGGGCGGCCATTTCGCGAGCTTTTCGCGGACTCCCGCGCTTGTGTGCACCGAACGAGGGGACAGCGACGTTGACGAACGTACTGCGCAGGCGCGCACCACGTACGACCGCACTGTGCATGCGCAGTGGTGCAGCGAACGTACTGACGCTACAATGTGTGGCAACTGTGGCTCCGCCCACTTAAAGCGGCAATGCCCTGCCAAATCCCGACAATGCCTGAACATAGAACATAGAAAAATACAGCACAGAACAGGCCCTTCGGCCCACAATGTTGTGCAGAACCTTTGTCCTAGATTAATCATAGATTATCATTTAATTTACAGTGCAGAAGGAGGCCATTCGGCCCATTGAGTCTGCACCGGCTCTTGGAAAGAGCACCCTACCCAAGGTCAACACCTCCACCCAACACTAAGGGCAATTTTGGACACTAAGGGCAATTTATCATGGCCAATCCACCTAACCTGCACATCTTTGGACTGTGGGAGGAAACCGGAGCACCCAGAGGAAACCCACGCACACACGGGGAGGATGTGCAGACTCCGCACAGACAGTGACCCAAGCCGGAATCGAACCTGGGACCCTGGAGATGTGAAGCAATTATGCTATCCACAATGCTACCGTGCTGCCCTTAAGGACAAATTAATCTACACTATATCATTCTACCGTAATCCATGTACCTATCCAATATCTGCTTGAAGGTCCCTAATGTTTCCGACTCAACTACTTCCACAGGCAGTGCATTCCATGCCCCCACTACTCTCTGGGTAAAGAACCTACCTCTGACATCCCCCCTATATCTTCCACCATTCACCTTAAATTTATGTCCCCTTCTAATGCTTTGTTCCACCTGGGGAAAAAGTCTCTGACTGTCTACTCTATCTATTCCCCTGATCATCTTATAAACCTCTATCAAGTCGCCCCTCATCCTTCTCCGTTCTAATGAGAAAAGGCCTAGCACCCTCAACCTTTCCTCGTAAGACCTACTCTCCATCCCAGGCAACATCCTGGTAAATCTCCTTTGCACCTTTTCCAAAGCTTCCACATCCTTCCAAAAATGAGGCGACCAGAACTGTACACAGTACTCCAAATGTGGCCTTAACAAAGTTTTGTACAGCTGCATCATCACCTCACGGCTCTTAAATTCAATCCCTCTGTTAATGAACGCTAGCACACCATAGGCCTTCTTCACAGCTCTATCCACTTGAGTGGCAACTTTCAAAGATGTATGAACATAGACCCCAAGATCTCTCTGCTCCTCCACATTGCCAAGAACTCTACCGTTAACCCTGTATTCCGCATTCATATTTGTCCTTCCAAAATGGACAACCTCACACTTTTCAGGGTTAAACTCCATCTGCCACTTCTCAGCCCAGCTCTGCATCCTATCTATGTCTCTTTGCGGCCGACAACAGCCCTCCTCACTATCCACAACTCCACCAATCTTCGTATCATCTGCAAATTTACTGACCCACCCTTCAACTCCCTCATCCAAGTCATTAATGAAAATCACGAACAGCAGAGGACCCAGAACTGATCCCTGCGGTACGCCACTGGTAACTGGGATCCAGGCTGAATATTTGCCATCCACCACCACTCTCTGACTTCTATCGGTTAGCCAGTTCGTTATCCAACTGGCCAAATTTCCCACTATCCCATGCCTCCTTACTTTCTGCATAAGCCTACCATGGGGAACCTTATCAAATGCCTTACTAAAATCCATGTACACTACATCCACTGCTTTACCTTTATCCACATGCTTGGTCACCTCCTCAAAGAATTCAATAAGACTTGTAAGGCAAGACCTACCCCTCACAACTCCGTGCTGACTATCCCTAATCAAGCAGTGTCTTTCCAGGTGCTCAGAAATCCTATCCTTCAGGACTCTTTCCATTACTTTGCCTACCACTGAAGTAAGACTAACTGGCCTGTAATTCCCAGGGTTATTCCTAGTCCCTTTTTTGAACAGGGGCACGACATTCGCCACTCTCCAATCCCCTGGTACCACCCCTGTTGACAGTGAGGACGAAAAGATCATTGCCAACGGCTCTGCAATTTCATCTCTTGCTTCCCACAGAATCCTTGGCATCCCGTCAGGCCCGGGGGACTTGTCTATCCTCAAGTTTTTCAAAATGCCCAACACATCTTCCTTCCTAACAAGTATTTCCTCGAGCTTACCAATCTGTTTCACACTGTCCTCTCCAACAATATGGTCCCTCTCATTTGTAAATACAGAAGAAAAGTACTCGTTCAAGACCTCTCCTATCTCTTCAGACTCAATACACAATCTCCCGCTACTGTCCTTGATTGGACCTACCCTCGCTCTAGTCATTCTCATATTTCTCACATATGTGTAAAAGGCCTTGGGGTTTTCCTTGATCCTACCCACCAAAGATTGTTCATGCCCTCTCTTAGCTCTCCTAATCCCTTTCTTCAGTTCACTCCTGTCTATCTTGTATCCCTCCAACGCCCTGTCTGAACCTTGTTTCCTTCGCCTTACATAAGTCTCCTTTTTCCTCTTAACAAGACATTCAACCTCTTTTGTCAACCATGGTTCCCTCACTCGACTATCTCTTCCCTGCCTGACAGGGACATACATATCAAGGACACGTAGTACCTGTTCCTTGAACAAGTTCCACATTTCACTTGTGTCCTTCCCTGACAGCCTATGTTCCCAACTTATGCACTTCAATTCTTGGCTGACAACATCGTATTTACCCTTCCCCCAATTGTAAACCTTGCCCTGTTGCACGCACCTATCCCTCTCCATTACTAAAGTGAAAGTCACAGAATTGTGGTCACTATCTCCAAAATGCTCCCCCACTAACAAATCTATCACTTGCCCTGGTTCATTACCATGTACCAAATCCAATATTGCCTCCCCTCTGGTCGGACAATCTACATACTGTGTTAGTAAAGCTTCCTGGACACACTGCACAAACATCACCTCATCCAAACTATTTGATCTAAAGAGTTTCCACTCAATGTTTGGGAAGTTAAAGTCACCCATGACTACTACCCTGTGACTTCTGCACCTTTCCAAAATCTGTTTCCCAATCTGTTCCTCCACATCTCTGCTACTATTGGGGGGCCTATAGAAAACTCCTGACAAGGTGACTGCTCCTTTCCTATTTCTGACTTCAATCCATACTACCTCAGTAGGCAGATACTCCTCGAACTGCCTTTCTGCAGCTGTTATACTATCTCTAATTAACAATGCCACCCCCCCACATCTTTTACCACCCTTCCTAATCTTATTGAAACATCTATAACCAGCGACCTCCAACAACCATTTCTGCCCCTCTTCTATCCAAGTTTCCGTGATGGCCACCACATCATAGTCCCAAGTACCGATCCTGAGATGTGGCAAACTTGGCCACTATGGTGCTTTATGCAGATCAGCTCAGCCTGCCAACTCATATCGCTCCAGCCAACCTCGCAGGAATGTCCGGGCCATTCAACTCATGGCCACTGAGTCCGATGCGGACCTGCTACCCGTTATTGACTCCGAGGACCCGAAGGCGCCTTTTCGGTCGGTATCGTTACAAAAAACAGGGTGTCCCCGAAACAAAGAATCCAGGCTCTATTGGTATACAGCATCGATCCAGACGATGAGTGGTGTGCCACCCTGACGGTCAACCGGTCCCAAATATGATTCCGCCTGGACACTGGTGCCTCCACCAATCTCATTGCGCAGTCTGACCTCCAAAGCCGTTGTGTCAAACCAGCCATCCTCCCATCAGCCTGCCAGCTATTAGATTATAATGGCAATGCCATTGCTGCCAGCGGCTCGTGCCAAGTTGAAGTGACGCACAGGTCACGCAAAGCCATCCTTCCCTTTGAAATCGTGGGCTCCTCGAAAGCCTCCCTGCTTGGCGCGCAGGCATGGAAGCTGTTGAACCTAGTTCAGAGAGTTCACTCTCTCTCTCCTGCTGATGTGTCTGCCTTTCAGGACACTGACTTCAGGGCGCAGCTCAACGCCATTATCAACCAGTACCACGACGTCTTCGAGGGAATGGGCATGGTCCCGCACACCTACAAAATTTTATTAAAACCGAATGCCACGCCTGTGGTGCACACCTCGCAGGATCCCAGCACCCCTTAACGACCGCCTCAAGCAGCAGCTGCAGGACCTCCAGAACCAAGGAGTGATTTCCAAAGTCACGGAACCGGCCGACTGGGTCAGTTCCATGGTATGTGTAAAAAAGCCTTCCGCCGAATTGAGAATTTGCATTGATCCCAAGGATCTAAATCGCAATATCATGAGGGAGCATTATCCAATTCCCAAGCGTGAAGAGCTCACATTTGAGATGGCTCGCGCCAAGCTCTTTACCAAACTCAACGCCTCAAAAGGATTCTGGCAAATCCAGCTCGATAAATCCAGCAGGAAACTTTGCAAATTTAATACCCCCTTTGGCAGATATTGTTACAACAGGATGTCGTTTGGGATCATATCTGCATCAGAAGTGTTCCATAGGATTATGGAACAAATGATGGAAGGCATTGAAGGTGTTCGCGTCTATGTCGATGACATAACCATTTGTTCCACCACTCCACAGGAGCATGTTAGTCGCCTCCAGCGCATATTCAGACGTGTACATGAGCATGGCCTCCACCTCAACAGGGCCAAATGCTCTTTTGGTCAGACGGAACTCAAGTTCCTCGGGGACCACATCTCCCAATTGGGTGTGCAGCCGGATGCGGACAAGGTAGCTGCCATCACATCTGTGAAAACACTAGAGGACAAGAAGGTGGTCCTCTGATTTCTGGGCATGGTCAATTTTTGAAGGTTATTTATCCCTAACCTCGCCTCTCATACCACGGCTCTCAGGAACCTGATCAGGCAGACGACAGACCTCCAATGGCTCCCTGCCCACGAGCACGAATGGAGGGAACTCAAATCAAAACTGACCACGGCCCCGGTCTCAGCTTTCTTTGATCCAGCAAAGGAGACCAAACTTTCGACCGATGCCAGTCAATCCGGCATTGGGGCTGTGCTCCTTTAACGTAATGAGGCCTCATCATGGGCCCCCGTTGCATATGCGTCACGTGCCATGACCCCCACGGAGCAGCGCTACGCGCAGATAGAAAAGGGCCTTCTGACCGGTGTGGTTAGGTTTCACGATTATTTCGACGGACTTCCTCAATTCACCGTCGAGACCGACCATCGCCCGCTGGTCAATAAAATACAGAAAGACTTGAACGACATGACGCCTCGCTCCAGCGTATTCTTCTCAAGCTCCGGCGATACGACTTCCAGCTGGTATACACCCCAGGCAAAGACCTCATCGTTGCTGATGCTCTCTCCAGGGCCTCCCGTACTGGCCTCCCCGAACAGGCGCCGGAATGTGGCGACTAGGGGCTTTTCACAGTAACTTAATTTGAAGTCTACTTGTGACAATAAGCGATTTTCATTTCATTTCATTTCATTTCAACACTCCATGTAACCCAGCGGGATTTGTCTGACAGGTTGACGCCCATGTGGCATTCACGGCTTCCAATCTACCTGCCACGGATGAACGCCTCGTCCAAATTCGCCGCGAGACAACGGCTGACCCCTTGCTACACCGTGTCATGCGCCACATAACAGACAGGTGGCTAAAGGGCCAATGTCCTCAGTTCTATAATGTCAGAGATGATCTGGCGGTAGTAGACGGGGTTCTTCTAAAACTGGACCGCATTGTCATCCCGCATAGCATGCGCCAGCTTGTCTTGGAACAACTACATGAGGGCCACCTTGGAGTGGAAAAATGCCGCCGACGGGCCCGAGAGGCAGTGTACTGGCCCGGCGTTAATGAGGACAAAGCCAACACAGTGCTCAACTCCCCACTTGTCAACGCTTCCAGCCGGCCCAACCACGTGAGACCCTGCAGCCTCATGAGTTGGTCACGTCACCATGGACCAAAGTGGGCATCGATCTGTTCCACGTGCTGGGTAGAGACTATTTCCTGATCGTCAACTACTTTTCGAATTACCTGGAGGTGATTCGGTTGCATGACATCATCTCGTCTGCAGTCATTCGTGCATGTAAAGAAACCTTTGCTCGACACGGCATCCCGCTCACGGTTATGTCAGACAATAACCCCTGCTTCGCCAGCCAGGAGTGGTCCAACTTTGCCAGGCGGTACAATTTTGCCCATGTGACATGCAGTCCCCCTGTACCCCCAATCCAACGGCAAAGCGGAGAAGGGAGTACATATAGTCAAATGGTTCCTATGCAAGGCTGCCGATGCTGGGTCTGATTTCTACCTTGCCTTGCTGGCCTATCGCTCCGCCCCACTGTCCACTGTCCTGTCGCCAGCCCAGTTACTCAAGGGTCGTACCCTGAGGACGATGGTGCCAACCATCCATGTCCCAGACCTCGACCACGTTCCAGTCCTTCGCCGGATGCAGCTGTCTCGTGCACAGCACAAGGCGGCTCATGACTCCCGTGCAGCTGATCTCCCTGCTCTGGCTCCGGATAACAACGTCCGCGTCCATCTTCCGGATGGTGGCTGGTCTGCAACCGCTGTTGTCCTTCAGCAGGTGGCCCCCCGCTCGTTCCTGGTTCATCTACCGGATGGCTCTATTCTGCGCCACAATCGATACGCCCTTTGTCTCGTTCCACGCTCGCCACGTGATCCTCCACTGTCGCCTTGCCCTCCTGCTGACCCTGCCACGGACTATGCGGAGCTCCCTGTCATTCTGCATCCCCCTGACTCTGACACAGTCCAGCCCGCTCCTCAATCGGCGGCTCTCGACCCACCCTTGAGACGGTCAACCAGAATTCGTCGCCCACCTCAGAGACTTAATTTATGAACTTTGCGGACTTATAGACTCTCTGAATTGTTTTGTTGCTTTGTTTGATCATTTCCCTGCTTTGTATATAGTGTTGACCTCGTTATTCTTGTTGCATACTGCTTCTCTGCACCAGGCACCTTCCCATGTAAATAGCTTAGTTCTCATGTACGTAGTCCTGTAAATATGTCTTCGCACCCCACACGTAGTTAGGAACATTCTCACCACACATTATTTATTGCCACACACATACATTCTTTTATAAAAGGGGGATGTCATAATATACACCAGTACACACACTGATGGACACACAGCAAGACCAATCAACACACACAACACCGCAGCCAATCACCAGTTAGAGCACACTCACTATAAAGACAGGGGGCATCAGAGTTCCCACTCACGCGGGATGCAGCCTCCTAGAAGGACAGAGCTTACAGCACAGATCTTCACCATGTGCTGAGTGCATAGACTAGTTCGGACAGGCATAGGTCTTTAGTTTAATCTAACATCGTGTTAACCCACAGTGAAAGTATGTTCAACAGTTTCTAACTTAATAAAATAGTGTTGCACTATTTTAAGTGTTGGTGGCCTGTATGTGTTCCACGGATCCAGAGCACCAAACACATCAGTGGCCTTGTGTCACTTACAGCCTTAATTACACTGCTGCAGCGACCATCATCTTGGGGAGGTCCTGAGTTGGGGGGGCAGGAGACTAATTGTAAAATGCAGATTGAAGCACTGTGATCTCTACTGGACCGTAACTGCAATTTCAAGCTAGAAATGGTCAGAGTTGGTAATGTAAAACTATTTACAAGGCACCAATGATTGTTTTCCTGCCTCTGAATTAAAAGCTGTGGTTTCAAACCCCTCTTCAGAAAATCAATAATCCACTTTGGATAAAGTGTTAAACTGAGACCCTGTCTGTTCTCTCAGGTGGATGTAACAGAGCCCAAGGGAAGTACCTCCCCCACCCCCCCCCCCCCCCACCCCCAATGCCCCTCCCACCAGTTGATCTGGTCAATATTTATCCCCTTAAGTAATATAAATGAAATTAAATATCTGGTCATTTATCACATATCTACTTTTGAAAACATGCTAATTCAGCTGTATGTTTCGGATTGATACGAGTCATAAGACTTCAAAAGTACATCGCTGGTCACAAAGTGCTTTGAAATGTCTCACGGTGGCACAGTGGTTAGCACTGATGCCTCACAGCTCCAGGGACCCGGGTTCAATTCCGGCCTCGGGTCACTGTTTGTGTGGAGTTTGCACATTCTCCCCGTGTCTGCGTGGGTTTCCTCCGGGTGCTCCGGTTTCCTCCAATAGTCCAAAGATGTGCAGGTTAGGTGGATTCGCTGTGTTAAACTCCCCCTTAGTGTCCAAAAAGGTTAGGTGGGGTTACTGGGTTATGGGGATAGGATGAAAGCATGGGCTTAAGTAGGGTGCTCTTTCCAAGAGTCGGTGCAGATGTGATGGGCCGAATGGCCTCCTTCGGCATTGTAAATTCTATGATTCTATGATTACGTTTTTTTCTTTAGCTGAATAACTGTGGCTGTGGGCAGAGAGAGAAACAAAAGCAGGTAAAATTGACAATGGCTCCAATTTTTCAGGAAGAAAAATTTAAGTTGACGCCAAGCCTTCAAACCTTTCTGTCGGCATGGTAATCCAGCAGTCTCTCACTGCTTACTGGAGAAGAACATGCCAATCGTCAAGCTTATGTTGAACTCACTGGGACAGTGCAGAAAGCCAAAGGCAGAGAATTCAGAGTGTAAGCAGGACAGGCAATTAGAAAGATTGTCATCCTGGGCTACTTTCAATTATCTCCTCACTGTCAATTACAGAACAGCACTATTTTCCTGCACTCACACTCTCAGCTCAAGATGGTGCATGGGATAATAATAATAATCTTTATTATTGTCACAAGTAGGCTTACGTTAACACTGCAATGAAGCTACTGTGAAAATCCCCTAGTCGCCACATTCCGGCGCCTGTTCGGGTACACAGAGGGAGAATTTAGAATGTCCAATTCATCTAACAGCATGTCTTTTGGGACTTGTGGGAGAAAACCGGAGGAAACCCACGCAGACATGGGGAGACCATGCAGACTCCACTCAGACAGTGACCCAAGCCAGAAACAAACCTGGGACCCTGGCGCTGTGAAGCAACAGTGCTACTCACTGTACTGCCCTGCTGCCTTTGAAGTGTCCTTGAAGTGTCCAAAGAAAAGGGCGTGAAAATATAAACATCTTCAAAAACTTTTATGGCAGATTTGTGTGAAATCATGATTAACTTGTGATTCCCGAACCATCTGAATTGCAATTGCACTCCATCAGCTCCTAGACTGAAGATAATCTTTCTTCATTACAGAGTTTATTTCTGAAATAATCCCAACATTATTGCAACTTTGATCTCTGCTTGGCATTTCCTCATGATGACATTACTGAGGTCACAAAACTCAACAGGTGAAGACCTGGGCTGTGTCATTTTGGGTGAGTTTGATAGGGTGATTTGTGCTGGCTTTTTTGGTAATATGCAAACCGGCATTCCCCCACGCTTAGTCATTTTTTTTGGAGCTTGGGAGTTTCTCACTGGTAAATCCCACACTTTAATTTTTTTTCTATAGTGCGGAACTAAACTCACCAGCAAGACCAGCTCCTCAGAGATCGGGGCGCTATTTGAAAGGGTGCCCCAATCTCAAAGTGAGGTTGAGGGCTCCCCACCCACGGACAATGCGACCCCCCCCCCCCACCCCCCCCCCGACAGAAGTGGGCAACACCCCCAACCCTTGATCCCCTCAGGCAACCTCCCACCATCACAAAAAGTTAGCGTGAGCATCCCCCCCCCCCCCCACCACTCCACTATCCGGGCATGAGGGTGATCCTGCCCCACATCTGACCATCCTTGTGGGAACCAGGGCATCACCATCCCTCCAGGTGAGAGTCCTACGTTATGGGATAGCTGAAGGTCCCTCCACCTTTATGGTGCCCCCATTTCAATGCCTGCCATTCAGATCTCCCCCCCCACCATTTCAGGACCCCCCTTCACCTCCTCACCCTTCATGATGCCACTTCATAAGCGTCCCTATCCGCCCCCACCTTTCACTCCCACCTTGCATGGGCATGGCCCACCTCTGTTCCCGTCCCTTGACAGTGCCAACCTGACACCTGCGCACTGCCAACCTGCCATTTGGGCACTGCTCCAGAGCCCCGGCAGGTTGGTAAGTCTACCTGGCACTCTGGTAGTGCCGAGCACTCGGGCCATTGGAGCCTTCCAGTGTGGCCATCATGCATGGTCTCCATTTGTGGAGACCTGCACTAACCCGCATCCGAGTGAGGTCTCTCCAGTGCAGCCAGTGACGCCCGGGATCCTGAGAATGAGGCCTCAGACAGGCCACGCATACTTAGTTGAACCTGATGGCTCATTTAAATATGATTACCTGGATCATGCCCTTGTGCCAGGTGACTTACCATCGACTCAGCATCTGGCACAAAGCCCATTTTGGGCCTCTCCCATGACTGCCCTGGCGACGGGATCGGCGATGGGCCAAGTGCGGGGGGATAATTTTTCTCTTCATCTCCGGTCCATGATTGACTGCTGCTCCATGCCACAGTTCACAGAATCACACAATCACAACAAAATAGAGTGCAGGAAAGGCCCTTCGGCCCATCAAGTCTGCACCGCCACATGAAAGGCACCTGATCTGTAAACCCTAGTCCCATTTGCAGCCCAGAGCCTCAAATGTTAAGATGCGCCAAGTGTATCATCCAGGTATTTTTTAAACAATGTGGCCTCTACCACCCTCCCAGGCAATGCGTCCCAGACCGTCACCACACTCTGGCTAAAAAAGTTTTCCCTCAAGTCCCCACTGAACCTCCCACCCCTCACCTTGAACTTGTGTCCCCTCATAACCGACTCTTCAAAATGTCATGATATGCAGACATGCAGATAATGATATACAGACAGGCAGCTAATGAACACAGAGAACAGGACATGACCAATGAGCAGGCAGGACACTCAGGGGTGGTGTCTCACTATAAAAGGCACGAGGCACTCACACTCCACCTCTTTCCACTGATGAACATCTACAGAGTGAGTCAGGGTGTATGTACAGTATCACACCTCCAGCACATGGCTAAGAGCTAGTCAGGTTCAGTCAGACAGAGTAACCACACTCAGGTTAGCAGAGAGTCAAACTCATAGAGAACTGTGCTAACTGTGCTACTGGTTCAATAAATCAGATTGAACTATCTTCAAGGTCTGGAGTATCTTTTGGTTAAAGCTGCATCCAATTGCAGCCTGTGTTATCCCAGAGTACATAACACATCACATTAGGGGAACAGCTGCTCCCTATCCATCCTGTTCATACCCCTCATACTCTTGTACACCTCGATCAGGTCATCCCTCAGTCTTCTCTGCTCAAGCGAAAACAACCCAAGCCTATCCAACCTCTCTTCATAACTAAAATGTTCAATCCCAGGCAACATCCTGGTGAAGCCCTCTGCACCCCCTCCAGTGCAATCACATCCTTCCTATAATGTGGCGACCAGAATTGCACACAATACTCCAGACGTGGCCTCACACCAATGTTCTATATAACTCCAACATGACTTTGATTTGATTTATTATTGTCACATGTATTAGTATACAGTGAAAAGTATGGCTTCTTACATGCTCTGCAGATAACACATACCGTACATAGGGAAGGAAGGAGAGACTACAGAATGTAATGTTACAGTCACTGCTAGGGTGTAGAGAAAAGATCAACGTAATACGACTTCCTTACTTTTGTAATCTATGCCACGATTAATAAAGGCACATTTTCACCACTCTATTAACCTGCCTTTCTGCCTTCAGAGAGCTATTTACAAACACGTCAAAGTCTCTTTGTTCCTCAGGACTTCCCAGTGTGGTGCCATTCATTGAATATTTCCTTGTCAAATTGCGCATTCCAAAGTGTAAACCTCTCACCTTCTGCCACTCTTCTGCCCATTTGATCATCCCATCTGTATCTTCCTGTAACCCAAGACTCTCAGCCTCACTGTTAACCACCCAGCCTATCTTTGTGTCATCCGCTAACTTACTGATCCTATGCCCCACATAGTCATCTAAGACACTGGCTTCCAGTCACTAAAGCATCTGTCTGTCATCACCCTCTGTTTCCTGCAGCTCAGCCAGCTTTGAATCCACCTTCTCAAGTTCCCTTGTATCCCATGTGCCTTCTTTATAATTCTCCCTTGCCAAATGCTTTGCTGAAATGCATGTAAACGACATCAACTGCATTATCCTCATCTACACACTTAGTCATGTGCTCAAAAAATCCTATCAAATTTGGTAGGCATGACCTCCCTCAAAATCCTATCAAATTTGTTAGGCACGACCTCCCCCAAACCTTGCCTCCCCAAGTGGACATAGATTCTCTCCTTCAGAATTTTCTCCAAGAGTTTTCCCCACAACTGACGTGAGACTCACTGGCCTGTAGTTCCCTGGTTTATCCCTACAGCCTTTTTTAAATAGTGGGACCACATTCGCGGTACTGCAGTCCTCTGGCACCTGTCCCGTGGCCAGAGAAGAATTAAAAATTTGGATCAGGGCCCCTGCAATCTCCTTCCTTGCCTCCCACAGCAGCCTGGGACATAATTCATCTGGACCTGGAGATTGTCCACTTTTGAGCCCACCAACACCTCCAATACCTTCTCCCTCCCTATGATGACTTGCTCAATAACCTCACAGTCTCTCGCTCCCCGACTTCCATATCTGCCTCCTCATTCTCTTGGTGAAGACAGATGTGAAGTATTCATTTAAGACCCTACCAATGTCCTCTGGCTCCACCCACAGATTCCCCCCTTGGTTCCTAATGGGCCCTACTTTTTCCCTAGTGATCCTCTTCCCATTGATATACTTGTAGAATATGTTGGGATTTTTTCTACTTTTACCAGCTAGAGATTTCTCATGTCCCCTCTTTGCTCTCCTAATTGCTTTCTTAAGCTCCATCCTGCACTTTCTGTACTCCACGAATACCCTTGTTGATTTGCTCCCCTTGCACTTATTAAAAGCCTCTCTCTTCCTTCTCATTGTACCCTGAATATCTCTGGTCATCCATGGTTCTCTGGGCTTGTTACTGCTCCCTATTAGAGGGAATATGTTGGGCCTATATGCTCCCCATTTCTCTTTAGATCTCCCCACCAGTTACTTGTTCCAATCTACCTGGGCCAGATACTGCCTTATTTTACTAAAGTCTGCTCTCCTCCAATCCAAGGCCTTTTTCTGCAATTTGTCTATTTCCTTGTCCATAACAAATTAAATTGCATCATGTTGTAGCCACTATCATTAAAATGCCCCCCCACCATCACATCAACCACCTGTCCATGTTCATTCCCCAGAATTAGGTCAAGCACTGCACCATCCCTTGTTGGACCCTCCACATGTTGAGCTAAAATATTCTCTTGTATACATTTTACAAACTTTGCTCCATCTAAGCCCTTAACATAATGACTATCCAAGTTAATGTTGGGAAAGTTGAAATCACCCACTATAATTGCCTTATTATTATTTTTACACACTTCTGCAGATTGTGCACATATTTGCTCCTCAATTTTCCACTGACTATCTGGGGGTCTATAATAAACACCAAGCACTGTGACTGTCCCTTTTTTACTCCTAAGCTCTACCAACAAAGCTTGATTTTTCCTTTTATATTTCTTATAAATTTAGAATACCAAATTAATTTTTTCCAATTAAGGGGCAATTTAGCGTGGCCAATCCACCTAGAGTGGCTGCAGCTGCTCTCTGTCTCTGTTGCTGAGTGCTGGCTGTTGCTGACTTGCCTGCAGGAAGGAGAGAGAGAGGGAGGAGAGAGGAAGGAGGAAGGAGAGAAGGAACAACAACAACAACAATAACAACAACAGGAAGGAGGTTGCAAAACAAGGTGTGAGTGAAGCCCCTTTGTACTGTTGGTTTGCTGGGCCCCTCCCGGGCTGAGGGCCCGGCCCTGCCCAGCTGGGCCCCTCCCGGGCTGAGGGCCCGGCCCTGCCCAGCTGGGCCCCTCCCGGGCTGAGGGCCCGGCCCTGCCCAGCTGGGCCCCTCCCGGGCTGAGGGCCCGGCCCTGCCCAGCTGGGCCCTTCCCGGGCTGAGGGCCCGGCCCTGCCCAGCTGTGCCCCTCCTGGGCTGAGGGCCCGGCCCTGCCCAGCTGTGCCCCTCCCGGGCTGAGGGCCCGGCCCTGCCCAGCTGGGCCCCTCCCGGGCTGAGGGCCCGGCCTTGCCCTGTTCTCCCAACTGTCAGGCCTTCCTCATTCTGTCTGGTGAGCTTGTTCCAGGAAGGGGACATTGAGTGGTTGCTGGGCCCCTCCCGGGCTGAAGATCCCTTACACCAGCAGGGAGGAGATCGGCTCCATTGGGTGGTCGTTCTAGGGTGGAGCACAGACTGTATTTTGCTGAGCCCAACCTGGGCTGAAGACTTCTTTAACCCAGCGTCACTTACCTTAGTGTCGGAGCACGGACTGTGGTTTTTTTTTGCTGGGCCCCTCCTGGGCTGAAGATCCCCAATCCTCCCACCCTCCAGCTTCATCCGGAGTCTCAGGAGTCTCTCACCTCGGGCACCATTCCATCTACAGTGCCCCACCCTCTTGTGTTGCTGACCTCCTCCAACAGGGCTCCTTGTTCTCTCTTCTCTTCCCTTCCCTGCTTTGCTCCCCTGTATACCTTCCAAGGGGGAGAGTACATCATTCCACCTCGCCTTTCCCCTGACAACCCCCTTCCCACTATCTATTTTGTCAATTAAATTCCAACGCGACAAAGCCCTCAATGGGGTGGCCGTGGCACTTGCTCTGATGGCTACTCCACCTCTGCCAGTGGCAGGGCCGACCAGAGCCACCTATCTGGGGATGGTAGCCTCCTCGGCGTCCACTGCTCCCGCAGCCCCGCCACCTTACCGGTTGCTGACCCGAAAACTGGGCGTAAAATGCTACACTCACCTCACCATCACCATAGAGCCGTGCATTCGCGCAATGGCTGGGGTCGTGTTCTTCCTGAGGGCCGAGAGGGCGGTTCACCTAGTCCTTGAAAAGGGGCTCGCAGTGGACGGGACCTACTTGGCAGTGGACCCTCTTGAGGCCACTGTTGAGTGGGTCATATTGTCCAATGTCCCGCCTTACCTTCCTACCGAGCTCCTCCTCCCCCATGTCAAACTCCTGGGGAGGTCCGTTCTGAGGTAGCACCGCTCACTATCGGCCTGAAGGACGCCCCCCTCAGGCACATCTACTTCTGGCGCCAGGCTTTCATCCGCTTGGCCCGGGAGGATGTATTAGAGGGGGGATTCGAGATCTCCCATCTAGGGGAGATCTTCCGCATCTTCTGGTCTGCAGATGGCATGCGGTGCCACGCCTGCAAGAAGGTGGGGCATGTACGGAAGAACTGCCCCGCTTCCAAAGCCACCACTGACACCAAGGTGGCTGCGAGTGGCACCGCCGGCCCCTCCCTCTCCATTGGCATTACCACCCCAATCCTACAGGGGGACACCGTGCTGGCGCAGACTGGCTGGTCGGCTGCCGGAGTGGAGTAGGGAGGGCATCCACCAGGCGGCAAGGCCCGAAAGAAGGCAAGGCGGGGATCGGCTGCAAATACCCCCAAACCCGTCAGCCGAGAGACCCCTGCGCCCCAGAACTCCGGCCTGGGGGCCACCGCGGACACTCAAGCTCATCAGGGCCCATTATCACCTCAGCATCGGCTACCGGGCCCGTCGTCGTTTTGCCGCGGGTCATTAAGGGGTGGAGGGGGGTGGTGATGTGCGTGCTCCCAGGCCGGCGCAGAAGATGGCAACATCTCGAACCGGGGGGCAAAGTGTTGAGGGAAGCGGGGCATTGCGAGAATGGAGATCTCTTTGGCGCAGTGCCGAATGGAGAAACATCATGACCACCCCCTGGAATAGAGCGGGTGGCGCCCCGACCCCTGCACTTCGACATTACACCGAGCCCCCGGAAGAGATTAGACAAAGTACATCATCTGTTGACCCCTGAGCTGTCGCAGCTCCCCCCGAGCAGGACGCCTCGGGGCCGGGTGCGAGCGAGACCCCCGAGGGCCCATTCCGCCCAGTGCCATTTTGCACCCCAGAGGCGTTCCTCTTTATAACGCCAGGGGGCTGTGAGGCTTCTGAGCAGCGCTGGCAGAAATCTTTCCTCGCCAGACTCATGAGGGAGCAGAGGGGCCTGCTCTCCTCTGCCCCTTCCGAGCACTGAAAAGGTGAAGGTAGCACTTTACTACTGACATGGAGGTGACCATAGCCAGCCACAACATTAACGGCAGCAGGGACGCGCTCCACAGGTTCCAGAACTTCTCGGTCCTCCGGAACGGGAAGTATGCGGCCGCTTCCTGCAAGAAACCCACACCGCTCCGGGAGACAAAGCCACATGGCTCCTGGAGTGGCGGGTGGGGGGGGGGGGGTCTACATGAGTCACTTAACCTCACGTTTAGGCGGGGTGGCTATCTTGTTGGCCCCACATTTTCAGTGGAGATATTGGAGGTCAAGGAGTCAGTGCCAGGCCGGTTGCTGCACTTGACGGTCATCGAGGGGGTCGAGGTATTTCACTTTGTGAATGTCCATGCTCCCCAGGCTGGCCAGCAGAAGACGACTTTCTTCGAACAAGTGTCCACTCATCTTGGCACCATCGCCGCGGGCGAGTGCATCGTCCTGGGGGGGGGGGGGATTTTAATTGCACCCTCGGGACAAAGGATCGCCTCGGTACCCAGTGCAGCTCTCGTGCGGTGGTGAAGTTAAGGAACCTGGTCGGGTTTTTTGACTTGTTGGATGTCTGGCGGACTCTCCATCCTGACTCCAGAGCCTTCACTTTTGTGAGGCCTGGGGTTGGAGCGCCCAGAATCGACCGCCTCTACATTTCAAGGGCGTACCTGCCCCGTGTCCCGACGGCCTCTGTGCAGCAGGTGCCTTGCTCGGACCATCATCTCGTGTGGGCGGGGCTCACCCTGTCTCGCGCTCAGTCGCGGTCCGCGTACTGGCATTTTAACAACCTGCTGCTGGAGGACGAGCGTTTCCTGTGTTAGACGTTTTAGTTGCTGTGATAATGAAGAGTCTAAAGTTCTGTTCCTTTTTCACAAACACCCATTTATTTCATTCCAACAGCCTTTGTACAAAGCTCTAACTATACATCACCTGACAGAGGCCACCTGAAGCCCCTTTACATATCAGTGTCAATTAATGGATACTTAACATAAATGAGACAACTAATTGCAATGTCTCTTAACCCAATACTTAACAGTCTCCCTTTCCTTGGAGAAAAAAAATAATTAGGTGAAAACAAAATTTCAAGAAACTCAAAAACACCCGCATGATTTCCCCCCCCCTTTTTTTTGTGTCGACGAGAAAGAAAAAAAAAAACAGTCACAGAAACAAGCGCCCTTCATTAACAATATCAAAAAGTTTCTGTGAACTCGTCCCTCTTTTCGTAGAACAGTCTGACAGTTGATAGCTCCTGTCGACCCATTTAATTTTTGTTATTTCCCCTCTGTCCAACATCTGCTTCAAACTTACGATGTCTATCTGTAACCTCTTTTCATTGACACTTTTTGTAGAGTGCACATTTTCCCACAGGGATTTATTATCAATGTGACAGTCAATAGGTATATTACCCAAATCCCCTAATCCCAAAATTTCTGTCAATATCATACTTATATAAAAGGCCATATCCACCACCTCTACAAGGCTTAACGTCTCAGCAGCCAAAGTGCTTTTTACCACTCTCCTTATTTTCTTTGTTTCCCACACAAGTGGGCAACATTTACCATTGTTCCCCAAAAGGAAAATTATAAAACCTCCTGCGCTTGAAACCCCATCACATAAATTTGCGTACGACGCATCACTATAAACTATGAGTTTCAAGTGCTTAAGGTCACCTAAAACCGGGAACTTCAAAACACACTCCTGCATTTTTAGTTTGGCTAACGCTTTATTTGCTCTTATTATGTCTTCCACTTAGGGATCATTCATTTTTGTACTCAACTCTAAGACATCAAAACTCACGTCCGCTCTAGTCAGTCTACCTAACCAGTTCAGTTGCCCAATTAAACTTCGCAGTTGCTCTTTTTCTATCTTTGAAACCATTGCTTTTTTTTGTGAAACTCGGCCATGACTTATTGCTATTGGGCTGATGCTTTCCAAATAAGATTGCTGACGTAAAGTTGCCCCTAACTTAGTCTGTCCAATTTCCAGTCCAATATATTTAAATGCACCGGAAGCCTGACTTCCAACCCTGAATTCTTTCCTCAAACCAGAGATTACAATAGCTTCAAAATCACTAGTCGCACTCCACAAAAAATCATCGACATGCATCATAAAAATGCCAGAAAGATTTCCTTTATAGTGCCAGTAAAACATTGCAGGATCTGCTTTCAACTGGCAACAGCCAAACTTTAACAAAACTGACCTTACCGAAAAATACCAGACTCTAGATGCATCATTTAATCCATATACACATTTGTTCAACATCCAGAGCACCCCTTCTGTGTTAGCTGCTTCTTTAGGAGGACGGAGAAAAATGTCTCTCTGGAGCTGATGCCCCTGCAAAAAGACAGCTTTTATATCTATAGATTTGCATTCCCATGCCTTTGTGGCTAATAGAGCCAAGAAGATCTTTAAAATAACCTTTCCTGCTGTAGGTGAATCTACCCTTAAATCCTGATCTTCTAAGTTTTCTTCAAATCCCCTTGCCACAAGCCTGGCCTTTGCCTTATAAGTTCCAGCCGGAAGAACCTTTTCCGTGCAAATCCATCTGTGGGATACAGCTCTTTGTCCCCTATCCGGTACTTCCGTGTATACCCCAAATTCACTCCAACTATGCAATTCTTGCTGTTTAGCTTCTTTGATAACTTTTTCATCTAATTTATTTGAAGCCACCAAAATCTCACGTGCATGTGGGCTTCTACTCCTATTAGTATTCGTAGTCTTACTCATGTTCCGAGATCTTGATAAACTACGTCCCCTTTCCCGCCTGGTATCTTGTTCTGTACTGCTACTGCTTGATCTTTCCCTTCTGCTGTGGGATGTCCTTTCAATAGTTCTCGACCTTTTCCTGCGGACCTGTTCACTATCCGATGTACTATCTGAACTGGCACTGCGTTTCTGTGCGCTCCATTTTTGAACTTCGTTTTCCCAATCCATTGTCTTGACTCCTTCCCCTGAATGCTGTACATTCAACCAATGTTCATACTTTCCAGTGGCCTTCCCTGCTCTACTAATAACAGACCTGGTCCATCATTCCCAGAGGGCTGGTATGTCGAGCGCCTTCCTGTCCCTTGATCAGGAGAAGGCGTTCGACAGGGTGGATCACGAATATTTATTCGGGGCTCTGCAAGCATTCGTGTTCGGGATGCAATTTGTCGCCTGGATCCAACATCTGTACACTGCCGCAGAGTGTCTCGTTAAGGTTAACGGGTCCCTGACGGCGCCCCTTCGCTTTGAGGGAGGAGTGCGTCAGGGCTGCCCTTTGTCTGACCAGCTTTATTCTATTTGCGTGGAGCCTTTCCTGCGTCTCCTGCGGAGGTGGCTGTCAGGACTGCTTCTGCGTGGGCCGGGCATTGGGGTAGTCCTTCCGGCTTACGCTGATGACTTGCTCCTCATGTTCACTTACCCCAGTGACCTGCGGAGGATGCGAGAGTGCCAGGCTGTGTCCTCCGACGCGTCCTCTGCCAGGATCAACTGGGCCACATGTTCCGGAGTTCTGGTCGGTCACTGGCAGACGGACCCCCTCCCAGAGGAGCTCTGGCCTTTCACCTGGAGCAAGACCAGCCTCCTCTATTTGGGAGTCCATCTTTGCCTGGCTGAGGAATCCTGGCCGGTAAACTGGCAGGAGCTGGAGACCAAAGTCGCCGCTCGCTTGAGACGCTGGACAAGACTGCTCCGAGTGCTGTCTTACAGGGGTCGAGTTCTCGCCATAAACCAGAGGAAAGCCTCCAGGTTGTGGTACCGGCTGGTCACTTTGACCCCTCCCCCTGACTTTGCTTGTAGATGCATGGCCTGAATTATGACGTGCAATTTCTGTTCATAGATCTGCAGGGTCTTCGTTACCCTCTGCAGGCGCTGCCATCTTGTACCAGGACCTTCTCAAAGTCTGGAACATGGTCGCCTCGCACCGCAGCTCCCCCCCGTCAGGAGTGGTGGCTGTCGTCAGGGAGCCGCTGCTCAGGAATCCGCACCTCCACCAATACCATTTCGAGTGGCTGGCAGAGCGAGCTGCGGCTGCTGGGTTGACCAGGATTGGGGACGTGCTGGCTGGCAGAGGAGTGGGCTGGATGACACCCTATGAGTTAGCACAACTTGCAGCGGTGGACATCCGGTTCGCAGCCAATGCCGTCCGAGACCTCAAAACAGTCGTGCTCGGACCCGATGGCAGTCGTGGTTTGGAGGATGCGTAGGTGTGTGGTGGTATCCCGTCTGGCCGAATCGCTGCCCACATTGGTCCCAGGCCCCGAAACCTCCCTCGGGGGCTGGTGCCCCACAATCCTAACCGCCTCATGGAAATACCCTCCGTGCCTTTCGCACTGCGCGGAGGGGCTTCCTGTATGGGCTGCTGCTGCACACCCTTCACCTCCTTACCCTCGCCCGTGGTCCGGACACGCCATGGCGTGCCTTGTTGCCGTCAGGCGGCGGAGGTCCCTACTGGAGGTCCCTCTAGGGAGGAGTCCTCCCCCTTAATCTTGGGGACCTGGGGTCAAGGGTGTTGCATGCAACAGTGCCGTACAATCACCGATTGCACCGGTTCACAGACTCCCAAGAAGCCTGCCATTTTTGCGGCCTTGTGGAGTCCGTGGACCATGTCTATGTTACATGTTTTAGGCTGCACTCCCTTTTTAGTTTTCTAACCAATCTTTTGCTGTAGTTTTGTTTACACTTCAGCCCCACACTCCTAATCTACGGGCACCCGATGCGGAGAGGGGCGGGGAAGGCGGAGGGCCTCCTTGTGAACCTGCTCCTGGGCCTGGCGACGCGTGCCATTTATAGGCAGCGGGCAACCGAGGGGGTCGTCCTTCCAGACTGTCTGCCCCTTTTCCGTGGCTACATTCGCGGCCGGGTGTCCCTGGAAAGGGAGCATGCGGTGTCCACAGGCGCGGTGTCCACGGGCGCCATCGGGGCCTTCCGTGCCCGGTGGGCACCGCAGGGGTTGGGCTGCTTTATTGACCCCTTTAACTGCACTCTTATTTGATGTTTTTTAAGTTTCCGTTGATCTTTGTTATGTTTGGGCAGTGCCCCTAACAGGAGCGGTCCTTTTTTGCTTTGTCCCTCAGTTTGTTTTCCTTTCTTCTGTTTTGTTGGTGGACCTCAAAAGAGTGGCCAATCCACCTAGCCTGCACATCTTTGGGTTGTGAGGGTGAAACCCACGCAAACGCGGGGAGAATGTGCAAACTCCACACGGATAGTAACCCAGAGCTGGGATTGAACCTGGGACCTCGGCACCGTGAGGCAGCATTGGTATCTACTGCGCCACCGTGCTGCCCCACAAAGCTTCATTTAACTCCACTCCTAAGATATCATCTCTCTTTACTGCAATAATTGACTCCTTAACTAATAATGCAATATTCTCTCCCTTCGTTTGCCCCCTCCCCTGTTTCTCCTGATGATTCTGTAGCCCGGGATATTGAGCAGCCAATCTGCCCCTCCCTCAACCACGTCAACGTGATGGCTACTCTATCATAGTTCAACGTGTCAACCCTCATCCTTAACTCATCCATTTTACCTGCAATACTCCTGGCATTAAAGTAGAGGCCATTCAGCCTTGTCTTACTCTCCTGAAACTTACTACCGCTGTATTCCCTCTGACCTGATTGCTTTTCTATGCCATACTGTGTCCTTATTCTGCTAACAGTCTGCGTCCCCTCCCCTTGCCAAATTAGTTTAAACTCCTCCCAACAGCACTCACAAACCCACTAGCAACCCACTAGTTAGTCCTACTCTGTTTCAGATGCTGACCGCCCCGCTTGTACAGCCGCACCCAGTTCATTGTTGGACCAGCACAATGCCATCCAACTTCCTTCATTATTTCAGAAAATGTTGAGTCTCCTCTACAAAGGTCAATTGTCAGCCATTGCCCAGTGTTCTGCCCTATCTTGTGCCAGCAGGGTTGTCAGTATCAGCGGCGGTTCTGCCTCCAAACTCCACTGCTGTGTACGTTCGCCACATGCGACACTGAGTCAACATAGATTTTGCTGAAGAAAATCTCACTGTATCTGGTCTTGAACAGCCTAATGTTTTTTCCTGCAATTGTTTCGGGAAATTAAACGTGTCCAAGCAAATCAATTCAAAATCATTTGAAAGGAACTTTCTGGTCCCTATTATAGAATATGGAGTGATGCAGGTTCACTGAAACGTAATATTAACTTTTTAAACTGCAATGATCTTACCGATTGCCATCCAAACAGAGAGGCGAATCCATGTGTCTGCACTCAACTGCATCATCAGGTAAATGTTTACCAAAATACTGAACATTGGCAGGAATGGTAGACAGGGCACCTTCAAATACAGAAAAACATACAAATTAGGAAAGATGAACCAGGCCTGATAGCTGTGAAATATAGATCTTCTAATGAAGTACGGCTGTACCGGACCTGGTATTGGGGAATGAGCCCGGCCAGGTGGTGAAAGTTTCAGTAGGGGAGCATTTCGGGAACAGTGACCACAATTCAGTAAGTTTTAAAGTGCTGGTGGACAAGGATAAGAGTGGTCCTAGTTGAATGTGCTACATTGGGGGAAAGCTAATTATAACAATATTAGGCGGGAACTGAAGAACCTAGATTGGGTGCGGATGTATGAGGGTAAATCAACATCTGACATGTGGGAGGCTTTCAAATGTCAGTTGAAAGGAATTCAGGACCGGCATGTTCCTGTGCGTAAGAAGGATAAATGCGGCAAATTTCGGGAACCTTGGATAACGAGAGATATTGTAGGCCTTGTCAAAAAGAAAAAGGAGGCATTTGTCAGGGCTAGAAGGCTGGGAACAGACAAAGCCTATGTAGAATATAAGGAAAGTAGGAAGGAACTTAAGCAAGGAGTCAGGAGGGCTAGAAGGGGTCACTAAAAGTCATTGGCAAATAGGGTTAAGGAAAATCCCAAGGCTTTCTACATGTACATAAAAAGCAAGAGGGTAGCCAGGGAAAGGGTTGGCCCACTGAAGGATAGGCAAGGGAATCTTGTGTGGAGCCAGAGGAAATGGGCGAGGTACTAAATTAATACATTGCATCAGTATTCACCAAAGAGAAAGAATTGGTGGATGTTGAGTCTGGAGAAGGGTGTGTAGATAGCCTGGGTCACATTGAGATCCAAAAAGACGAGGTGTTGGGCATCTTGAAAAATAATAAGGTAGATAAGTCCCCAGGGCCTGATAGGATCTACCCCAGAATACTGAAGGAAGCTAGAGAGGAAATTGCTGAGGCCTTGACAGAAATCTTTGGATCCTCACTGTCTTCAGGTGATGTCCCGGAAATGGGTGCGGGGATGACCGATTCTGGCCCCTTGGGGGCCAGCACGGCGCTGGAGCAGTTATTGCCTGGCACTGTGAAGCAACAGTGTTAACCACTGTGCTACCGTGCCACCCCTACTTGGTAGCTCAATGGTAGTGCATTGGAAATAAGGGATGCCCAAGAGGTCAGAATTAGAGGAGCACAGAGAACTCAGAGGCTTGCAGGGCTAGAGGAGATTGCAGAGATGGAAAAGGGCATGGAGGGATTTAACAAGAATAAGAATTTAAGAAACAGAAGCAGGAGTAGGCCATTCCGCCCTTTGAGCCTCCTCCACCATTCAACAGGATCAGGGCTGTTTTACTTCTCCTACACTTTCCTGTACTATCCCCATATCATTTGACTCCCTCAGTATCCAAAAATCTTTCAGTCTCTAACTTGAATATAGAACATAGAACATTACAGCGCAGTACAGGCCCTTCGGCCCTCGATGTTGCGCCGACCTGTGAAACCACTCTAAAGCCCATCTACACTATTCCCTTATCGTCCATATGTCTAGCCAATGACCATTTGAATACTCTTAGTGCTGGTGACTCCACTATACTCAGTGGCTGAGCCATTGCCAGACCAGGAGCCACTGTAGGTGAGAAAGTGTAAGGGTAATGGGTGAGCGGGACTTGATTCGAATTAAGATATAATCATATCATAGAATTTACAGTGCAGAAGGAGGCCATTCGGCGCATCGAGTCTGCACCGGTTCTTGGAAAGAGCACCCTACCCAAGGTCAACACCTCCACCCTATCCCCATAACCCAGTAACCCCACCCAACACTTAGGGCAATTTTGGACACTAAGGCCAATTTATCATGGCCAATCCACCTAACCTGCACATCTTTGGACTGTGGGAGGAAACCGGAGCACCCTGAGGAAACCCACACACACACGGGGAGGATGTGGAGACTCCGCACAGACAGTGACCCAAGCCGGAATCGAACCTGGGACCCTGGAGCTGTGAAGCAATTGTGCTATCCACAATGCTACCGTGCTGCCCATGGAAAGCAGAGTTTTAGATGAGCATAAGTTCACAGAGGGAGCAAAGTGAGAGGTTGATCAGGAGATAGAATCATCGAATTTACAGTGCAGAAGGAGGCCATCGGGTCTGCACCGGCTCTTGGAAAGAGCACCCTACCCAGGCCCACACCTCCACCCTATCCCCATAACCCAGTAACCCCACCCAACACTAAGGACAATTTTGGACACAAAGGGCAATTTATCATGGCCAGTCCACCTAACCTGCACATCTCTGGACTGTGGGAGGAAACCGGAGCACCGGAGGAAACCCACACAGATACAGGGAGAACATGCAGACTCCGCACAGACAGTGACCCAAGCCGGGAATCGAACCTGGGACCCTGGAGCTATGAAGCAATTGGGCTAACCACTATGCCACCATGATGCCCCAGATCATAGGAACATTTGAGTCTTGAAGTAACAAGGCCATGGATGAGTTTGGAGCAGATAAGCTAAGGTAGGGCACATATGGATGTTGCTATGAAAATGAAATTAGGTGGTTTTGATGGGTGAGAGGTTATTGAGCTTGAAATTCAGTTCAGGGTCAAATAAAGCACCAAGATTGTGAACAGTGGCTCAGCTTCAGACAATGGTCAAGGAAACAAATGGAGTCAATGGTTAAAGAACAGAATTTCTGTCAAGCCTTCCCAATATTTAATTGGAAATTTCTACTCATCCAATAATGGATGTTGAAAAAAAGTCAGAGGCAGTGGACGGATAGTGTGAGATGGTTGCAAAGTAAACCTGGGTGGAGTCAGTGCATCTGTGAACCCAATATTGTGTTTTTGGATGATGTCACGGGGGGACAGCATGAAAGAAAAAAACAGGAGGTGTACTCTGGTGAACTCGAGAGGTAATGATATTGGATTTGAAAGGCCCAATATAAACACAAGTAGTCCAAGGGCAGACAGTGACATAGTAGAGATGTCACTGGACAAGTAATCTAGAGGCCCAGGCCAATCTTCTGGGGGCAAGGATTCATGACAACTCCTGGAATTGAAATTCAGTTCGTTGATAAATTTAGAATTGAAAGCTAGTTTCAGTCTCAATAATTGTTATAAAATCCAATCTGGTTTATTAATGCCCTTTAGGGAAGGAAATCTGCCATCCTTACCTGGTCTGGCCTGTAGGTGACAGCAGACCCACATTAATGGGGGACTCTTAACTCTCCTCTGACCCTCACAGATGTCGCAAGCCATGACCGAAGAGTCAAAAGGATGGCAATGTTTCAAGAGATTCTCTCGGCTCGTAAGAATGGGCAACAAATGCAAGCCTAGCCAGTGATTCACACATCCCAAGAAAGAATTTAAAAAATTGCTGTAGTCTTATTTATTTGAAATTCCTCCATTCTTCAAAAGATAATTTTTTCGTGGTGACTATTAAAAATAAAACTGGTGAGGTAATTCACCACGTAAAGTGAAATGTTTAATCAAGAAGTATTTTCCTCCTGAGCTGACAGTACTTTTATTTGCCAGTCTATGGTCATCTGGGACAACGGCGAATTTACTTTATTTATCTCCACCATCACCTTACCATAAATGAAGCTTTCACTTTGTTTTGCGGCTGCCTGCAGATGATAAACGTTGTAACTGCTGATATCAATAGGACAGGCACCAAGCAACCAATGCTCCCGGTCTCTGCTGCTACGATAGATTCCAGCCGAAATTTGGTCATTCCACTTAGAATGCAACTTAAGATGACTGAACAAGAGAGCAATTAAGAGTCAATCTATAGCCTTTGTCACGATGAACAATGATTTAGAGATAGCTTTCTAAGGGTTTCATTCCCTCTAACATAGAACATACAGTGCAGAAGAAGGTCATTCGGCCCATCGAGTCAGCACCGACCCACTTACGCCCTCACTTCCACGCATTCCCCGCAACCCAACAACCCCTCCTAACCCCTTTGGTCACAAAGGGCAATTTATCATGGCCAATCCACCTAACCTGCACATCTTTGGACTGTTGGAGGAAGCCGGAGCACCCGGAGGAAACCCACGCAGACATGGGGAGAATGTGTAGACTCTGTGTTTATCTTTAATTAATATTTTTTATTGTCACAAGCAGTCTTACATTAACATGGCAATGAAGTTACTGTGAAAAGCTCCTAATGGCCACATTCCGGAGCCTGTTCGGGTACACGGAGGGAGAATTCAGAATGTCCAATTCACCTAACAGCACGTCTTTCGGGACTTGTAGGAGGAAACTGGAGCACCTGGAGGAAACCCACTCAGACACAGGGAGAATGTGCAGACTCCACACAGACAGTGACCCAAGCGGGGAATTGAACCTGAGACCCTGGTGCTGTGAAGCAACAGTGCTAACCACTGTGCTATCTGAATGCATTAACTGCAATTCATGTAGCACATGAAGGGATTTAATGCAAACAAACTGTGCTAGAAATAGTGCACAGCAGAAGTTAATCCCCTCATTGCAATACTGCTTAAAAAGTACACAATTCTATTTAACTCTGCAAGAAACAGAGTGGGTGAGCAGCTAAAAAGGAGCATGTCCGTTTCCTGGGCCATTCTCGTCAATCCCTGATGTTAATTGTGCTGGCGATGATGGCGGGCACCTGGCAGAGACGGGCAAAGACCTTGTGAAGACACTGATAGGACCTCCATGGCATTGTAACTGGCGAATGAGTAGACGGGGTGGGGATCATCCATCCAAACTTGTGTCCCGTCGTCATCCCAGCTGAGAAGTGAGCAGGGCACTGTAACACCCTACCCTGGGGTAGCTACAACCAGGTATGAAGACCAAAGCAACATTTCCACTTGCGTATCAAACATCCCATTATGCTGCCAGGAAGATCAGCTGTGATATACAACACTTCTATCTCACTGCAGCATGGTCCAAGTAATACAGCATTGTTTATCATGTTGTTTGATTCTTGAGTGACTTTGTAATACTTTTTGAGTACTCACCTATTAGTGCGACACAACATGTAACAATATTTGATGATTGCTGTGTGGCGAATTGAAGTGGAATTACCAACGAACTAAAGCTGAAACCTCCCTGAGGGGCCTCTGTAGTCTGTTGACTTTGCTTCTCTTCATTCAGTTCTACGTCAACGTTATTACTAAAATTTGGTTGGTACCTATTTGCATAAACAAAATATTTTTGGTTGATGAATGAAACCTCTGTATGTACACATATGGATTGACGTCTCAGCTACCTGGAAACAGGACTTTTACCTCAAGATAATGATACATGATGCCACCAAAGTATAGGCCAGAAGTGTTCCGATGGACATCATGTCAACCAATGTCTTCAGGTCAAAAAGGCATGCCATTACAGCTAAAAAAGGAAAATGAAGCAATAATTTCAAAATTATTTCTGTTTTACGTGGTTTAAGAAGCATACATTGAATATACGTAAGTAAATGGATAACAATTCGCTCTCGGTGCGGTGAACTCTTCAATCTCCTCAAGATTCAAGAACATAAGATAGTCTGGAGCAAGGTCGCCTTTCAGTCCATCAAATCTACTCTACTCAGAGTCCGCATGTGACTATTTCATCTGACTTTCTCTCGTCCACTATCAATTGTGTACTTTACAGGTCTGAGATTGTTTCCCTATTTCCATTGAAATTATTTTGAATAATGCTAAAATAGTTAGAATATCACCCGCCCCCCCCACCACCACCACTCTTGATTATTATTCTTGTGTTCCTGCCGAAAGAGATGTACATATCCAGAGTGATGACAGCACATTCTCCTCATGTCTGCGTGGGTTTCCTCTGGGTGCTCCGGTTTCCTCCCATGGGTTAGGTGGAGTTATGGGGTTAGGGCAGGGGAGTGGGTCAAGGTAGGATGCTCTTTCAGAGGGTCGGTGCAGACTCGATGGGCTGAATGGCCTCCTTCTGCACTGTAGGGATTCTCTGCACTGTAGGGATTCTATGTATTAGGCTCTTCTGTGATGACCTCCTCAACACTAAAAACACGAGCTGTGCAAATTCAGATTTAAATAATGTCAACTTGAATGAGGTACTGGAGGATTGATAATCCCCCATGGAGGCAGAGGACAACACCTTAGAGGAAAGTACAATACTCTATTTTTTGGGGTTGACTGACAGGTCCTACTGGGACTTTTCCCAGCAGCTGCAGTGATGTGAAATAAAGGACAGGATTTCCCCTCCAATTGTGTTGGGAGGGGAGGGGGGTGGTTGTAGTGGAGGAGTGCAGGCCAAGGGATAGAATCTAGAAAGAAAAGCAGAGAAAATGCTGGAAATGCTCAAAAGGTTCAGTAGCATCTTTGGAGAGAGAAACAGAGTTCTTCCGAACTGAGAAAAGTTAGAAATGTAAGAGGCTTTGAGCAAGTGAAACCAGGGGGCGGGGGTGGGGGTGGGGGGGGGGGGGGGGGGGGAATGCTGTGGGGAACGGGGGGGGGGGGGGAGAAGAACAAAATGGAAGCTCTGTGATAGGGTGGAGGGTAGGAGAGATTAAATGACAAATGTTTACAAGGCCCAAAGCAAAGGGAGTAGTAATAGGACAGCTAAATAAATAAAAGATCTGACTAGATGAGGTGTGAATGGCAGGATATTAACTAACCCACCAAAAAAGTAAAGATATTAAGAAAGAAACCAGAGAAAAGCCCAAATCAAAACAATTGGGGGCAGAGATGATGGTCTAAATTTGACAGAGGCTCTCCCTCCATTGACATGGAGGTAACAGGAGGGCTTTTGAAGCTGGAAGTCCAAATCAAGGCCTTACAGCTTCAGAGGAGCACATGCTGCAGTAAAGGGTAAGTAATGAGAGGTTGCTTCAACAAGAATATGCCATCTCTACCATTTAAAAAAAAAACATTTATTTTTAAAATACAAAAATCAGTCAGGTCACCACTGTTGGGGAGTATTGAGGAGGGGGGAGGATGCTGGAGAGCTCCATGATCAGGTGGCCTGGGGTGCACTGACAGTGGCTTGGAGGCTGGTTCCCTGGCCTGCCACTGGCTGCCTGCCTCCAGCATTTGGCCTGGCCCCTGCTTCCCTGTCGCAGCAGAAACTGGAGGCTGATTAGGAAATTTGGTCAGCCTCCGAGGCATACCTTTAACAAAGGTCTTATTGAGCCTAGTCAGTCCCAACCTTGTAGTAAAAAAGCTGGTGCCGGGAACGAGATCAGAAAACCAACAGGCCTGACTTTTCTGGTATTTTCAGGCCTTATCTCCCCCCCCCCCCCCCATTCCTGACCACTGCAGGGCCTAAGATTCCTGCCAATTGATCTTGGAACCAGGTCACCACTCTTGCAGAGGGGAACCCATCTACAAAACAGCATACGGCTGCTGCACCTGTCTGGAACATTCCTATCCCAGCGTGCTGCCACCTGCTCGCCCCAGGGCACCTAAAATGTTGCCCACCAGCATGAGAAACTGGAGGCCAACTGAGAAATTCCAATTGGCCTCCTTTCATTGAACTAACAAGTTTCTTGACAAGCACAATCGGTTATTCACCCCGGCAACAAAATGGCTGGTGCCGGCAAGGGGCCACATCTGCTTCCGTTCCCACCACAGTGGGGTCTGAAAATGCTGCCCAAAGATTCCACAGCACAATGTTGGGAATACAGCATTAGAAATATCCTCTTGCATGTTCACATTAAAATTTTTAAACAACCTATAGATTGAAACAATATTAAACACCGAGAGACAGTCATTTGGAAATCTTCAGCCTGAATCGGGTTAGAAAATGATTCCTCTCACCGGAAATACTTGCTGCAATTGTTGTAGCCACAACTGGAGTCTGACGTTTACTCAATTTTGCAAGAATGCCAAACAGTAAACCGTCCCTGGCCATAGCATATAGAATGCGGGGTAAAGGGAACATGGAGCCCAGCAGGCTGTGGAGAAATAAATCAGAATGAAAAGCAAAATGCAAACTAAAAACGAGATGAGAGACAGATAAATAGTGCTCAGCAAATTTCCAGCCGGTCAAGAGTTGAGATACACACATTAGAATTGGGTGACACTGATTGGAATGAATGGAGAACACTGCATAGGAAACTGTTGAATATAATTGCCGCGATTCTGTGATCCCGTTATGCCCAGCGTGAATCTGGGCACACCGGTTGAATAGCGGGAGAGGCTAAATTGAGATTCGCGATGGGTTTGAACCACTTTGCGATTTACCCGGCCCACTCCTGATGGCACATTCCGGATCACGCCCACAAATGGCGAGAATATCCTTAACCCTCATTTGTATTCGTTTAAATCTCATTAACGAGATTAAATTCAAATGCAGCAGCATCCCGGAAATTACCTGACCCCCAGCGGGAAGTCACGCAGGCGTCATTTAGAACACTAAATGACGCCTTCTTCCAACATTGGGGCTGGTTTAGCACACTGGGCTAAATCGCTGGTTTTTAAAGCAGACCGAGGCAGGCCAGCAGCGTGGGTTCAATTCCCAAACCAGCCTCCCCGAACAGGCGCCGGAATGTGGCGACTAGGGGCTTTTCACAGTAACTTCATTGAAGCCTATTTGTGACAATAAGCGATTTTCATTTCTTTTTTTTTTCATTTTCACATTGGACGGTGATCTTCCTGGTCATGCTGCCCGGACTGGCAGCCTCTGCCACTGCCTCCAAGGCGGCATTGCTGACCCTGCACCTGGTCCTCCAACCCCCTCAGGGGAACAGGGTGCCTCTCATGACAGCATCGAGAAGCCTTGTGAGGTCGGCATCCCCAAAGTGAGGAGCAGGTCGGCGCACTGCCATGCTTGTGTGCTGACTAGGAGTGAGTGGCGAGAGAGCGTTTAAAAGCAGCTCCCTCTTGTTAGCGGTGAACAACTGAGGTACGAGCCGGGTGAATCAGATGGTGTGCGAACCAGTAATGTCGAGAATCCTGTGGGGGGTTATTTTTGTCACAAAGTATCTGTTGAATATGGGCAGCGATCTCGCCAATACAGCCAATGCAAAACTCCCTGCCTGAAACCAGATTTTGGCTTGAGTCCGCTGAATCGTGCCCAATATTTATTCCAAGAATAAGGGGCCTCAAGTAGGTCCAATACTTTCCTATGTGTGCACTAAGAAGTTCTGTAAATTTACTTACTTACTAATTACTATTTGATGAAAAAACTTTAATTTTATACAATGGAAATCCCTCAGACAACTTCACCATCTATCTGCAAGCAACAGATTCCAATGGAAGAAAGTTTAGCCCTTTTCACAGTAAAAAGGACAAACCACTTCTGTACCAAAAGTACATTTGCAGAATTAATAAGGAGATAACAATGTTTTTTCCCCCTCGACCTGTAATTTATACTTGTCATCAGTTTATAAACATGGTGAACTAAATTTAAAAATGATAATAATGCAGCTCTGTAGAATAAAGTGAAAGGACAGTCTTATTGTAGTTTACATACCACGCCCTTTTTGTAATTATTTATGCTAGGAGGGCAGTATGGGTCTCCATGTACCATACCACCATGTATCCAAGTCCAGTGTGCAAAGTAAAGTAAAAAATGCATTTCTTGAATATGTAATGCAAGGAACAACATGAAGTGCAATTGAAGGACTGAATTCTTGACGTGCCAAAAATAGTGGTTCAAGTTGGCAATTATATTAGATTGAGAAGCCATTAGTATTCTCTTCATATAATACCTTGTTGAAAGTGCACACAGTGAACCCACAGCTACGAAGTATTTAGCAGGACTCCACTCAACATATTCAAAGGCACCAGGAAGTGGACTTTTAGTATCAAGGAGGTAGTAAGGCATCATAAGTGTGAGGGCAGCAGAAACCCCAAAGTAGGCCAAGAAGCAAATGAGAAGAGAAGCTATAATCCCAACCGGGATGGACTTCTGGGGATTTTTCACCTCCTCACCTAGGGAAATAATAAAACAAGAGAATCAGAATACAACAGAGCAAAATAGCACAAGATTCCTTCTGGTTCTTTTGAACATCATTTTTCCTTCACAAACATTTCCTTTAACAAAGAAAGATCTATCAATGGACTGCACTATGACCTCTGTGACCTCTGTGACCCCTATCCCCACCCTTCCCAACGTTTAACCAACAGAATGCAGGTCCACAAACTGAGGTTACAAATACACAATATTGTGCTCACAGATAATTAAAATGGGTCACAATGACAATATTTTCTAATGTGACTCTCATCGCAAAATAACAACTAAAATGAGTTTAAAATGATGCAGCATTAATGAAAGGAACTGAAATAAGCCTAATTTACCATCAATAATTTAAAGAATATTTTCAGCGTGGTCAGTGCATTTTCATTGGGATACTTTCATTGCATGTGTATTTAGAATGGATAAAATCCTCCCTCCCTACTTCACTGAATTCCCAATCAGAATTACACTTCATAGGCGGGGCCAAGAGGATGTATAATTCAAGACCAAACTTCGACTTGCAGAGAGAACAATATAATCTGGCTGGTGAGGATTTGCTGGACACACTCCTAGAACAAGCCTCAATTCCACTTTCTCGTCCACACTCCATTCCTTTTGTTCCCTAAGAGGCTAAAAATCTCTTCATCGCAGCCAAAAATATGGGGGTGGATTCACCGCTCCCCGACGCCGAAATCGCGTTCAGTGACAGGGCGGAGAATTCGTTTTGGCGGCCGAATCGGGAGCGGCGCCGGTTTTTCAATTCTCCGCCCCCTGAAAATCGGCATACACGAGGAGTACGTTGCGACAAGTATCCACCGCCTCAGGCGGCTGCAGGCCGGACCGCCAGCCCACATTGCCCCCAGCCCCGAATGAAGCCCCTGTCCCCGACTGGCCGAATTCCCAACGGCTTACGTGTGCTCACACATTCCGGGATCGTTGCGTGGCGGCTGTGGACTCAGTCCGGGGCCACCCAAGTCGGGGGAGGGCCGATCGGCGGGCAGGGGGGGGGCTTCATTCGGGGCTGGGGCAATGTGGGCGCGCGAGCGACCAATGCGACCAATGCGGGGCACTACTTTGGTAGTCCAGGTCCGCGGGGCTGCGCCATGGAGCACGGCGCAGCGCTGCAGACCGCTGCCGCGCGCATACGCGGCCTCTGACCCGGAAGTGTTGAGGGCCAATTCGGCAGCTAGAGCTGCAAGCTCTACGATGGCTCCCTGCTAGCCACCCGCAAAACGGGGAATCGGTGGCCTTTTGACGCCAGTTTTCCTGACGTAAAAGACCACAGTTTTCACGACAGCGTCAGCACTTCGTCTCAAAGTGAATCCAGCCCATTGGCCGTGATTGTCTCACCATGTCGGGCCCGGTGAAGGTCCCGTTGTGCCAGGTGCACGCTGGGTGTGATCCAGATAATTAGATTTAAATGAACCATTAGCCTCAGCTAAATATGCACGTCCTATTTAAGGCTGCATTCTCCTGGCTTGTGGGAGTCACCCGTCGCTACGGCGAGGCCTCACGCAGGCACAGATTAGTACTGGTTTCCACAAGGGGAGACCAGGCATGATAGACATGCCATGGGGCTCGGAGGCCATTGGAGCCCCTCGGGTGGTTGGGGACAGTGCCATCCACGGTACCACGAGCAGTGTCCCGGTGCCAGGTTGGCAGTGCCAGTTTATAGGGCCTAAGGGGTGCTTTGCCCATGAAAGGGGGGGGGGGGTGAAGTGGGGGATATGAAAGTTGGGAGGATGAAAAGGGAATGAAGGGGCTTCATGAAGGTGAAGACAAAGACAAAGAGAGAAAGACAAAGAGAACATTACAGCACAGGAACAGGCCCTTCGGCCCACCAAGCCTGCGCCAATCTGATTCCTTGTTTAGACCTACTACTTATTGCCCATATGATCTGTAACCCTTCATTCCCCGCCCGTTCATGTGGCTATCAAGACACATCTTTTATTTTTAAATGGGCATGTTTATTAATTAATTAAACGTCTATCAAGATACAACTTAAACATTGCTTTTGTGACTGCCTCCACCACCTCCACTGACGTGTTCCAGGCACCCACCACCCTCTGTGTGAAACACTTATCCCGCACATCTCCCCTATACTTTGAATCTGTGCCTCCTTGTAATTGAGTCTGCCGCCCTGGGAAAAAGCTTCTGACTATTCACCCTGTCTATACCTCTATAATTTTGTAGACCTCAATCAGGCCACTGTCTTTCCAACAAAAACAATCCGAGTTTATTCAACCTCTCCTCCTAGTTAGCACACTCCAAACCAGGCACTTCCTAGTAACCCTTCTTTGCACTCTCTCCAAAGCAGCGCGTCCTTCTGGTCGTGTGGCGACCAGAACTGCACGCAATATTCCAAATGTAGCCCCACTAAAGTTTATAAAATTGTAACATGACCTGCCAACTCTTGTACTCAATGCCCCAGCCAATGAAGGCAAGCATGCCATATGCCTTTTTGATCAACTTATCCACCTGCATTGCCACTTTCATGAAACTATGGACCTGAACGCCTCGACTCCTCTTTTTGTCAATGCTTCTAAGGGTTCTGCCATTTACTGTATAATTCACACCTGAATTTAATCTTCCAAAATGCACCACCTCGCATTTGTCCCTTGAATTTGCGACTTTACCTTTTGTACCAGTGTACCATCAGGGGCCTTGTCAAACGCCTTACTGAAGTCCATGTCGGCAACATCCTCACCTTACACTCGTCAATCACTTCCTAAAAAACTCTATCAAGTTGGTAAGACATGACGTTCCCTACACCAAACCATGTTGCCTATCACTAATAAATCCATTCGCTTTCAAATGAAGGGGGAGTGCTGAAAGATGTGGGAGGCCTGAAACAGGAGGGACTGAAAAGGGGGCCCTGAAGTTGGGTGGCAGTGAGTGACCTCATTGCGAGGTATGCTCACTTGGGGGGGGGGGGGGGAGGGGGGGGTGCCCCGCTGCCCACAAGGATGGATGGGTCTGGGGCAGGGTCACCCTCATGCCTGGGTGGTTCAGGTGGGGCTCACGATAACCTTTAGCGATGGGGAGGACGTTGTACCTCCGGGGTCGAGGGCTGAGGGTGTTGAAGACCCTCAACCTCACTTTGAGAATGGGACACCCTTTAAAAATGGCACTCCAGCCTCTGAGGAGCTGGTCTAGCCGGTGAGTTTATTTCCCAACTGCAGAAAAGATTCTCTGGGCACGGTCTAACTAAAAAAAATAGAGTCCATTCTGGGCGGGTTTAGCAGGGTCGTTCCCGGTGCTACGGCACTCTTTTTTTAGTGTCCTGGCGTGGAATGTCCCCACCCCTCTCCACGAGGCCGCACTCAGCGTAATTTCTTACACTGAGGAGTTCCGGCGACCCGATCTCTCCGCCCCTTTGATGCAACCTCTGGACCCTCCCCCAACTCACCTGTTGGGGGTCCTTGGGCCACCCTCCCCGCACCTCGCCTCACATGGACACAGCATCCCCAGGCCCAATCCTCAACATGGGAAAAATGCCAGCCTGGCACATTGCCACGGCCAGACTGGCAGTGCCAACTCGGCACCCTAGCAGTGCTAACTTGCACCTTAGTGTCCAAAGATGTGCAGGTTAGGTGGGGCTACGGGGATAATGCAGGGGAGTGTGTCTGGGTTAGGGTGTTCTTTCAGAGGGTCGGTACAGCCATGTTGGGCTGATGGCCTCGTTCTGCACTGTGCCATGCTGGCACCAGGGTGAGACTGCAAGGATGCCCAGGTGGCATGCCAAGGTGCAAGGCTGGCACCAGCAGTGTCAGGGTGCCACCCTGCCTGGAGGCCAACCTCCTGGGGGCCTCCGATTGCCTGGGAGACCTCCCCAGGCACCATTCCATCTGGTCTCCGTTTGTGGAGATAAGTACTGAACGGCGCCCAGCTGGGGCCTCCTCAGAGAGGTCAATAAATGCTGGGTGCCTGGTGGATCCAGCAGCAGCATGGCTAAGTGGCTCCTTACACTCACTTAGCCGTGCGAGACTGAGTCCCGCCCATTGTGGGCAGGATCCAGATCGCAACATCTCATCGGGTTAGATCTCACGAGGTGTGATCGCCGTTGGGAATCCCTGGGGAGCTGGTGTTCCAGACGGGGAAGGAGAAATAAACTGAAACCTCCAATTCCTTCCCTTCTGTCCGTAATCATAGAACCATATCATTCCTACAGTGCAGAAGGAGGCCATTTGGCCCAACAAGTCTGCACCGACCCTCTGAAAGAGCACCTTAACCCAGGTCCACTCCCCCACTCTATCCCCGTAACCCCACCTCACCTGCACATCTTTGAACACAAAGGGGCAATTTAGCATGGCCAATCCACTTAATCTGCACCTGTTTGTGTGGTTTAATTTTGAAAAGATAGATGCGTGCATTTCCAAATTCCCTGCCAGTTTAAAATTTCCAGCAGGCTTCTGTGGGTTTAAACAAAGAGAAAAGCTTATTCACGTATTCACCCCAAAATACCTAAACACTATGGCCAGAAGTTTACGATTGCCATGCGCATTTGATCAGTGGGCCTGGAAGCGACCGTGTCGTCCGCTTCCGGCTGCGAACGTTGATTTCTTGCTGGCTAGCCAACCAGCATGAAACGTGGGCAGACATTGGTACAGTGATGCTGGCAGGGACCAGAACTGGCTGGGTGCTGAGTCAAATTGGTGACCCAGAGTGGGTAAATAAAAAAGCCCAGCCAAGCCTCTGAAGGCTGCCAGGGGTAGTGGAGGAGACAAATGGATCTGTCAATGAGAGAGTATGAAATTTGGCACAGGTTCCAGCCTCAGCACCAAGTGAGCACGGCAAGTGCAATGCTAATGCAGGTAGGCCCCAGGATTCTCAAACAGCTGCCTGCACCAACCACTCAATGGAAGAGAATGTCACGCCACAAGGTGCAGTGAACGTACATGATGTGGTGCACCCTACATGGGTCCAGTTCCGAAAGAGGTTCAATGATCTTCTGCACGCTGCATGGGTAAGTACCAACTTGGCATGGAACTGATGTTTTGGAAAATGACTACAGGGCACTACGCTCGGGGTGTGAGATACATCGTGTCAAATGGCACATATCCATGTGTCAGGCAAGGGTGGGAGATGTTACCATTCATCTTGTGTGTATAGAAGAGTGAGGAGTGGCAATCTAACAGGAACATCAAGCTGGCAGTCCAGGGTGCGAGGGGAGTGGGGGGTGGGGGGGGTTTCCCCGATGCTGGAATGGTGTAGCAGGTGGGGGGGGTCCCTGATGCTGGAATGGTGTAGCAGGTGGGGGGGGGGTCCCCGATGCTGGAATGGTGTAGCAGGTGGGGGGGGGGGGGGGTCCCTGATGCTGGAATGGTGTAGCAGGTGGGGGGGTCCCCAATGCTGGAATGGTGTAGCAAGTGGGGGGCGGAATAGTGAATGCACTTGCTTACCTTCAGAAGAGAAGCCATAACAAGCTGGAGCGCATATGAATGGGTGGTGGGATGCCCAACATCCTAAGCCTGTCCAGGTTTGAGATGGGTGCCATGGACATGGAGGAGGAAGGTCTACAAGTCTCTGAGAGGCAAGAGTCTTGCAGGATGGTAAGAGTGCAGTGGGTATATATGATAGTGGGAGAGTGTGCAAGAAGGGCCGAGTTGTGGCATCCAATGAGAAGTTAAAATCCTGGACACCCATCATTTGGCCACTCATACTGCCTCAGTGAGGCAAATGTCCATTTTGGCAAACAACCATCGTGCTTGCTCAGACACTTAGTGATGATGTTCTTAATTCACATGTTCCGTTTCTCCCTCAGAAGCACCATCATCATAATGCACCGCTGACCCCGAGGACCCCTATCCTGGACACCTGAGGGAGGAACCATTGGGCAAACCACCTCACCACATCCGCACTTTGCATCAAGCACCAGCGGGGATAAAGGAAATTCAGTGGGCGGTGGCGTGCTAGCTCAGCTTGGAGCGCACTGTGGTGAGGGCAACTTGAACTCACATGAGGAGCTGATCAAGGCCCTTTGGCACCAGTTGTCGCAGGGCTGCAAGAGGCCAGGACAGGGCTGAGTCCAAGACAGATGATGAGAGTCTGGAGTCATCCATCAGGCAGCTGATGCTGGATGTCCAGTGGAATTTGCGGGGAGATCTGACGCAGATCCCTGAAGGTTTTCATGTCATGGTATCTGTCATGAGCAAGTCCACGAGGAGCTTGCGCTCTGTGTTGACCCTGAGCACTGAGTGCACAACTTCCTTGATTGAGAGAGCGATGACCCTCATGGAGAGGCATCTCCGGGAAGAGAATCAGGAGTTCCAGGGTTGCGCTCGGGCCTGTGAGCCCACACACAGGTAATGACCTCAGGAGGTCACCAACAGTGTGTGAGATGGATGAGATCTCTCTGCTAGTTGCACATCCATCATGGTGAGCAGGAAGGTCCAGACAAACCTCCCACAGGCAGACGAGCTGCCTGTCACCTCTGTGGACTCCTCTCACGGTGCTCCGGGTGAGGGTGGCAGCTCCTCTGCCAGTGACTGTGGCATCTTCTGAGACCGCGACAACTGAGGATTTCCCAGCCATGTCGCTGGTCGCACCCTCCCAGGGGGAGCATGCTCAGACCCTGCTGGCCAGAGGACCACCACGAAGGCCGTCAGAGTCAATGTGATATCAGAGTCAGCAATCTGCCTCCAATGACACTGCCAGAGAGTGGGATGGGGAGAGTTGAGAGCACCATGAGCACGGGATGGCATTTTCACTGATGTCATACATTCATTTCATTAGTACCATGTATTGTGTATTTGAGACTTTGTTTTGTTCCTTGCTGGCAATTCTGGTGCTGAAATAAATCAAGATTTTGATTGAACACCCTGAGTCTCCTCATGTTTCCCATAGGTGCAAGCTTCATCAGTGTCTTATGATAGACACCAGGGGCAGCAAACATTATTACAGAGATTGTGAGACACATTAGGTTAATGGCATTGTATTCTCTGAAATTTGTCTGACGGGGGCAGTTCCCTTGCACAGAGAGGGAAGCCACATCTTGGCAGCCCAGCTTAAAGAGCATTGAACCAAGGCCTCTGTGGTGTCCCTGCCTCCCTGAAGGTTTGTCAAGTCTGCCTCCTCATCCTCACCTTGTGCCTGCCCAGGTTCATCAATGGTTCCATCAGTAGAGTCTTCCTCTGAGACGTGTGGTATCCTCATCCTCGAGTGGGTTCCCCCTTGTCAGTGCCAGAATGTGCAGAGCGCAGTAGACCGCAATGTTAAGCGACACTCACTCTGGAGGGCACCCCCAGAACCTCCAGGTAGAGGGACCTCATGTTCAGCAGCTCTATAGCCTTGTGGCCACCTAAAATGGCGTCCAGCAAGAGATGCTGGGAAAAGTTGTCAAGGGCATGGACAAGCAGGCTGCAGGCAGATCAAGTAAAGCTACAGGAAAAGGCTTTGCAGACTTCAAACAAAGTCACAGCTTGATGCAAACAACATAAGTAAAGGGCTATCTCCAGGCCACCAACAGGATCAATAGAGCTGACCTGTTAATCACAATTGTTTACCAGACACAGCGGCACCTAACTTCCTTCTTTGGAACGGCCTACATTTTTCCAACACCTTCAAGTACGGCCACTGAGTGCCCACCCCAAAATTGATGTGGCAGCCCCTGATTGGACTTTATTGGTCAGGCTGATTGAGCCCTGATCAATTGATTGACAAATGACCAAGAGACCGCCCACCAAAAAGTGTCACAAAATTCAAACAGCATAAGAGTTCCTGCACGGATTCATTCTTTCTCTTGAGCAGCAGTAACTAACAAAGGAGACTTCCACCGGCAGACGAAAGACACCATCCACACTACCAACAGAAGGAGGACCAGTGCCAGAAGAGAACCAGATTGATAACCAACTAACAGAAGACTACAAGACCAGAACTACAGATAACAGGCCGATATCTGCCTAATGCTTATCAGTCACTGCCAAGTTAAGATCTTGGAACTATTGGTGTATAGTGTAAACTATGATTGAGAGTGTGTGATTGAACAACCATAACCATTGTGTGCGCGTGAATAAATATTGTTCTGTTTTATAAACTGAGTCTCATAGTCATTTGCCCACCATATACGAGTTAAGACACACTGTGGTTTAAAAAGGGCAACAGCCTTCACAACCACCACTCTTGTGGAGGCATGACACCGATCGTACCTCTTTTCCGGATCTGTCTGAGGGACTGGTGTGGGGTGGGGGGTGGGGGGGGGGGGGGGACATGAGCCATCTTTTCAACAGAAACTCTTTTGTCACCCAGGAACCAACTATGCAGCTGAGCTGGAGCCACAACCAGCCTTGTGTAGCCATCTGGGATGGCCACTTGCAACCAGGAACAGGGAAGGTTGCAAAGCATAGTGGGAAAAATGGACAATGCGAGATTCAGGCAGGCTCAGAGCCTGAATGTATATTTGTGAGCGAGGAATCCAGACGGCATCGAAACCCCCAACCGATTAGCGTTTTGATGGCCCATCTCCGCCAGACAAAGGACTGATACTTGAGCGACCGATACACTCCCAGACATTTCGGCGCCACTCCCTGTAATAGGGAAGCGTAAACAACAGCGTCAATGACCGCTTGAGACACGCCCAGCCATCAAGACCCCCGCCCCTTTATTGGCTTGCGAAAACCCCCAAGAATAAAAAGAGACACCACCATGTGTTTGGCCTCTCTTGGACCTGGCGCTCCAGCAACGTCTACTTCCAAGTGCAGCACCACCAGAAGCAAGGTCACGTTCAACGCCCGCTACCAGACGGATGAGCCCAGCTGAGCAGCAGTTACTTCTACAGACTCGATAGATACAGATCCGAACAACGGCAGCTGTCCCTCTGACCTAAGCCGGGTGCCTGAAGTTAAGTACATGTTGTCATAGTTGATAGGTGTAGTTTAACTAGTAGTGTTTATGTTGCATGATTAATTGTGTGTGTAAATAAAGTACCCTTGATCCTGAACTAACTAACTGGTGTTTGGCTCTTTGATCGATATCTGGTTGAACCTTGTGGTGGTATCATTTGATACCTGGCGACTCTGAGCTATATAATATTGATATCCAAAGAAAGAAGGGCAACCTCATTGACTGCCATATTTACAGTAGGTAAAAAAGGCAACACTTGGCGTCTGGGTGTGGGGCATCATGCATCATGGGTGCTGCCAGGGTTCCTTGCACGGACGTAAAGAATCTGGGTTTGGTGGTCACACACTATCTGCACATTCATGGAGTGGTCACCCTTCCTATTTGCAAAGGCACCTCGCTGACCCGCTCGAGCCTTGATGGTCACATGAGTGCAATCTATAGCACCCTGGATGTGGCGGTCCCAGCAATAGTTGCGAAACCTCTGGTTTGCTCAGCTTGGCTGACTTAGTGTGTCCAGCAATGAATGAATATGAGGACCCATCTGAAGAGAGTGTCAGCCACCAGCTTGAGACAGCTATGGACAGCTGATTAGGACACTACCACACATATCCCCCACCGATCCCTTGAATGATCCAGATGCATAAAGATTGAGGGATACTGTGACCTTCAGAGCGATAGGCAAGTGGCTGAAGGCAATCTCCAGCCTGATTATTTGACATAACTATGTCACAATGTCCCTAGAGAGGCAGAGTCCCCTGCGGCTCTGGACCTTGGACATGTTGAGGTAGCTGTACTGCTGCCTGTACACTCTGACAGCAGGATAGTGGCACCTTCTGCCATGCCTGCCACCAGTTGGCGCTGCACCCCCTGTGCCAGCACCTCTTCTCCTACAGTTTTCTTTGCAGCTTGCGGACACCTGGGCTGGATTCTCCGTTATTAGGACTATGTCACCACGCCGGCGTCAGAGCGGTGGACTTTCACGCCAGAAAAATTGGCGTAACGGGTCTATATATTCCTAGCCCTGCAGGGGGTCAGCAGGGACCCGACATAAATCTAGCAGGTTTTGGTGCAGATACGGGCCCAAGCACTTCCGGATCGGAGGCTACGGATGTGCACGGCGGTGGCCTCCAGCGACCGCGCGTGCTCCATGGTGGACTCGGACCCCGGAGCTAGACCCTGAAAATAAACCCCCCGATCGGACACGCGCATGACCCTGACAGCCCGCATAAACATTGCCCGGCCGCATATCAGGCCCCCCCTGCCGTCCGATCGGCCCGCCCCCGACCAGGGCAGCCGCGTACGGGTCCGCAGCTGGTCAGGGGCAGAGGATGGCGGAGTGGGCCTCCAACAATTGCCCCAGGTAGGTCCTAGGTGGCCCGGTGTACTCCTCGAGTACACCGCTTTTCGGGGCCCGCAGAATCGGAGAACCGGCGCCGGTCCCGATTCCGTGCGGGGAAATGGATTGTCTGCCCCCGCGCCAGCTGCGATTTTGGCGGCGGAGTGCGGAGAATCCAGCCCCTGGTTTCCGGTACCTTCAGCCCCTCTCTTCTTCCTAAGAGGAAGTACCCTCCGCGGGGAACACAAAACTGCCCATGCACAGAGTCGACTATACAAAAGAATCCTCAGAACAAGGCCAGAACAAGAATCCAGAGGAAAAGGTCTGAATACTCAACAATAAAGCCACTGTAAACTCTCACCTGAACTCCCAACTACTCACAAAGCCAATTCTCCAGCCCTTTTGTATCGGCCCTTTGTTGAGAAAAGTGCAAAACCGGGTTGGCTGCCTGTCTGTCTTGCCCACTCAATTTCTCGATTAAATTTGAGTCAATTGATGTTTTCATTGTTTTAAGTGGCTGATTAGTTGTCAGTGGGCATGCCACATATTCCTGCACACCCCCACTGACCATAATATTGCATGAGTTCATGATGATGACGGGATGCACTCATGACATCATCACCCGTGATTTAACATTCTTCCAGGTCGGAAATATGTCTGAAAATAAAATGTAAAATTCTGGCCTTTGTCAGTCACATGCCACACACTCCGGAATGATATGATTGAAGAAGATAATGGACTTCTACAAGTATTAAACCAAAAGAATTGTTAACAGTTCACATGTCTCTGTAAATCCAGTGAAGAAAGAAGCTTTTTCCCACTCTTGAATTGTAGTTCAGGTAAGTTCAGACAGCTACGGACAAATATCAGGAGTGTCATGAAGTCAGGCACTCGTGGCTATTGAGTCCAATTTCTTTACAGTTGATCTTGAGTTTTGGAATGAGACTGGGAGGCTTTAAAAAAGCCTTCTAAGCCTCTTTGTTCTTAAAAAACAAAAGTAGCAGAACTTTTCTATTCAGCTGTTGCCTTATCAGTGTTGTTCTGTAGACTACCCCAGATCGCTTCTGAGTTTTGGGATAAAAAGTTTATAGTATCAGAGAGCCAGTTTCACTCACATGGTCAACGGTCATTAGTATACAATAGAAGGTAAATGATGAGCTTTCACAGTTAACTTATGGAAAACTGGTCATGTCAGCTTTCCTCAGTTACATTACAAACCTGGACACTTGAAGCAAGCTTTGAACAAAGGAAGGTTTGAATTCCACAACTGAGGGATGTCCATTCAAAGGGACCCACATATTATGATTCCATTTCGAAATTCCTGGAATTGTGATAGTCTGTGTTGAAGTCACAAAGGTTATCTGACCTCTTTGGCTGCCAACTTAACAGCTAATCAGTTCTAAAATAAATAAAGGCTCTTCCAAAAGTTTCCACATCAGCATCGTCCGTGTTTAAATTTATGAATATGGCATGCCTTTTATTGGGTATGACAGTGATGTTCAATAACCTGCTTTCATTACAAACAGTATTCATAGTTTTTCTGTTCAGCTCCAAAAGAAATTACCTGTAGTCGCAATGCAATCAAACCCTACAAACGCATAGAAACAAGTGGCAGCACCGGTCAGAGTACCACTGAATCCGTACGGCATGAATCCTCCTGCTCCATAATCACTGGTTATGTTTATCGTTGAGGACAGATTTCTAAAGAACATAAGAAACATATAAGCACACAATGTTGACCAAAGCATCATTTCTTTATTATGTTCTCTCCCTCTCCCTGTGATAATGCTGTGGTACAGACTCACAGGTGATGTGCCCTCCAGTGCATCAACCACATGGATATTCTTTGTCCATTAATTTAGACAGAGAGCATCAGCAAACAATTCAGCTACAGGTAGAACCATGATTGAGCCTGACCTTGCCGCCGGCCATTTTGTTTTTTCTCTCCATGTTGTCATTGGTAGTTAGAGTCAATCCTCCAGCCAATCCCCAAGCTCAGACCAGTGAACTGGGTGCCTGGACCCTGAGAGGTTCAATAAGATGCAAAGTACACAGATAAATTAGGATCCTAATGCACGGCAGCTGGCACCTGTGAATCCCATGCAGCAGGAGATGGCACTTTCAGATGGAAAGAAGCTAAATTAACCAAGGAAATTTACATTGATTCTGAGCATTCTCGACCATAGAAGGCTGAGGAGGTCAAATCATTGAATATATTTAAGAAGGAAATGGATAGATTTCTAGACTTAAAGGTGTCAAGGGGTATGGGGAGCGCATTGGAGTATGGCGTTGAGATAGAGGATCAACTAGTGCAGCACGGTAGCGCAGTGGTTAGCACTGCTGCCTCATGGCGCCGAGGACCAGGATTCACATCCTGGCCCCGGGTCACTGTCCATGTGGAGTTTGCACATTCTTCCCGTGTCTGTATGGGTCTCACTCCCACAACCTAAAAAGATGTGCAGGGTAGGTGAACTGGCCACACTAAAATTCCCCTTTAATTAGAAAAAAAGAATTGCATACTCTAAATTTAAAAAAAGAGATAGAGGATCGGCTATGACCATGTTCATTGGCGGAACAGGCCCGACAGCTGAATGGCCTGCTCCTATTTTCGATGTTTCTATGGGTGGGATTATCTCGCCCCCAGCCACCTGTTACTCGGCAGCCCGCCGATCGCTGGTGGAAAGATTCTCTCTTCCTGTCGCTTGTCCCATTGAAGAAACCGCACACCACCAGGAAACCCATGGACGGGGTGCACTGACAGCAGGAACAGAGGGCGGGATTCACCGTTCCCCGACGCTGATTCTGTAATCGGCTATCGGGCGGAGAATCACTTCTGATGCCAAAATTGGGGGCGACACCGGTTTTCTATCCTCCGCCTCCTCCGAAACGGTGTCATCATGTCGCACGCCACACGCTGTTGGATCGGCGTTAGCGCGTCACCTGAAGGCCTTCCGGCAAAGCTCTGCCCCGATGGGCCGAGTTTCCGACCGCACGGGACTGTCCAGCGTTACCACAGTCGGCCGGAGCGGTGCTGCTGGCCGGGAGGGAGGGCATCCGCGAGGGCTGGGTGAACTGGTGAGGGGGTGGCCAAGGGGTGACTACGGGGTGGCCAGGGGGGCAGTATTTGGCAGGTCGGGTCCATGCACGGCGAGCGCCATGTTTTACGGTGCGACAGCTGTAAGTCGCTTCCGTGCGATAGCACGGCCACGGAACTGGTCATTTGCTAGGCATTTATATCTTGGGAGCTGGGAGTTTTACTCGGCACGGCTGCTAGCCCCTCATCAGTTGCAGGATCAGTGAAGAGTCGGCGCAGATTTTTTTTGTCATAAAACGTCACAGTTCCTCCACATTTAGTCTCACAAACGGTGAAGCCAGCCCTGAGAATCCCAATGGTCTGAGAATTCCGGTCTATGTTTCTATTATCGTAGAATAATACAACACAAGGGCAGCACGGTGGCGTAGTGGGTTAGCACTGCTGACTCACGGCGCCGAGGTCCCAGGTTCGATCTCGGCCCTGGGTCACTGTCCATGTGGAGTTTGAACATTCTCCCGTGCCTACGTGGGTTTCACCCCCACAACCCAAAGATGTGCAGGCTAGGTGGATTGGCCACGCTAAATTTCCCTTAATTGGAAAAAAAATTAATTGGATACTCTAAATTTAAAAAAAAAGAATAATGCAACACAGAAAGAACAATTTAGCCCACTGCGTCTGTTTTAGCTCAAAGAGCAATCCAATTATTCACACTCTCCTGCTCAATTATAATTATTTAGCTTCTGTTCATTTTTGCTAACATTTGTGAAAATACTAACTGCTGATCAAGTATTTTTTATACAAAGCAAACATTCATTCAAGCTGCGATGATGATAGGCTAAGAGCTGGTCAGCAGAGCACCAGGCATTGACATTTTATAACTTTCGCAGGTTGAGGCATTGATCCATCGCTTTGACATACACACATTCACTCCACACCTTCAATGTCCAATGGCCAGCGGGTGAAGGCTGGCACATACCGTGTTTCTGCAGTGATGTTGACCAGCATCTCGACAGGAATGTTCCAGTTATAAATGTTTCCTTTGATGCAACCTCCAATAATGACAAACACAAGCACAAGGCCATTAATAGTTGTAAAGATTTTATTTACTGTTGTTGATTCTTTTGCACCGAATGACAGAAGACCTAAAAAGGAGAGGGTGTGAAGAGCATTTCAGTTATCTGCTAATGAGGACACTTTGATACATCAAATTATTACAGCACTGAAACAGGGCATTTGGTCCAACCACTCTCTGCCAGTGTTTATGCTCTACGTGTGCTATCACCCACTTTACCCCATCACGCCCTATCAACATCTCCTTCTATTCCTTTCTCCTTCCTGTACTTTGGAAGAATGAGCGGTGATCTCACTGAAGCATCCAAAATTCTTACAGCACTCGGCAGAGTAGATACACAAAGGATGTTCCCTCTTTCTGGAATGTCTAAAACCAGGGGCGAATAGAAGGTAGACGATTTAGGACTGTATGAGGAGGGTGGTGAATCTCAGGAATTCTCAACCCCAGATGGCTGTGGAGATTCAGTCATTGAGTACGTTCAAGGCAGAAATTATTAGATTTCTAGATATTAAAGATATCAAGGGATAGGGACATTGAGGTAGAAGATCAGCCATGACCTTGTTGAATAGCAGAGCAGGCTTGAGGGGCTGAATGGCCTACTCATGCTCCTATTTCCTGTGATCATATTATGTTTCTACTTATCTCACTTCCCCTTAAATATACCTATGCTATTCGTCCCAACCACTCCGTGTGACAGCAAGTTCCAAGTTCCGGGTAAAGAATGGATATTCTTTATGGAGCCTCATAAGACCATAAGACCAAGGAGCATAATTAGGCCACTAATATTTTCTCATCCCCATTCTCCTGCCTTCTACCCATAACCCCTGATTCCCTTATTAATCAAGAACTTATCTATCTTTGTCTTAAAGACACTCAGTGATTTGGCCTCCACAACCTTTTACGGCAAAGAGTTCCAGAGATTCACCACCCTCTGGCTGAAGAAATTCCTCCTCATCTCTGTTTTAAAGGATCGCCCCTTTAGTCTGAGATTTCATAGAATTTACAGTGCAGAAGGAGGCCATTCGGCCCATCGAGTCTGCACCGGCTCTTGGAAAGAGCACCCTACCCAAGGTCAACACCACCACCCTATCCCCATAACCCAGCAACCCCACCCAACACTAAGGGCAATTTTGGACACTAAGGGCAATTTATCATGGCCAATCCACCTAACCTGCACATCTTTGGACTGTGGGAGGAAACCGGAGCACCCGGAGGAAACCCACGCACACACGGGAAGGATGTGCAGACTCCGCACAGACAGTGACCCAAGCTGGAATCGAACCTGGGGACTCTGGAGCTGTGAGGCAATTGTGCTATCCACAAGGCTACCGTGCTGCCCCAAATGAGATGGTGTCCTTAGTTAGCATTGTCAATAAGAAAGAAAGGATTTGCATGTGTAGAGTGCTTTTCACAATCTCAGAACCTCCCAAAGCACTCCTTGGCTAATTAAGCACTTTCTGAAGTGTAATTGTTCACACGGTGGTTAGCACTGTTGCTTCACAGCACTAGGGATCCAAGTTCGATTCCCGGCTTGAGTCACTGTCTGTGCGGAGTCTGCACGTTCTCCCCATGGCTGTGTGGGTTTCCTCCGGGTGCTCTGTTTCCTCCCACAAGTGTCAAAAGATGTGCTTGTTAGGTGAATTGGATATTCTGAATTCTCCCTCAGTGTACCTGAATAGGCACCGGAGTGTGGCGACTAGTGGGTTTTCGCAGTAACTTCATTGCAGTGTCAATGTAAGTCTACTTGTGACACTAATAAAGATTATTATTATTACATAGAACATACAGTGCAGAAGGAGGCCATTCGGCCCATCGAGCCTGCACCGACCCACTTAAGTCCTCACTTCCACCCTATCCCCGTAACCCAATAATCCCTCCTAACCGTTTTGGCCACTAAGGGCAATTTATCATGGCCATTTCACCGAACAAGCACGTCTTTGGACTGTGGGAGGAAACGGGAGCACCCGGAGGAAACCCACACAGACACGGGGAGAACATGCAGACTCCGCACTGGCAGTGACCCATGCCGGGAATCGAACCTGGGATCCTGGAGCTGTGAAGCAACTGTGCTAACCACTGTGCTTTGGATAAATCTGACAATTAATTGCTTGCATTAAGAATAAATTCTGACACCAACTGGTAGGTCAAGGTGGTCTGTTTCCATGTTAGAACTGGAACTGATCACAAAATTGCTCATTTATTAATGATATTATAAATTACTGTTACCTGCTAATAACACTATCAAACACACAGCAAAGAAATCTGGATATTTAGCCAATCCTGGGGCATCCATTTTGATAGTGTTGCTGAGAAAGTTCTCAATGCGTTTGCCTAGCAGTTCATCAAAGGTGCCACTCCATGCTCTCGCTACACTAGATGTACCTGAAGTGGAAAATACATGGTAAAATGAGACCAGGGTGAAAGTACAGCTTTCATTGACTTTCAAACAATACCATCTGTTTTGATATTGGCTTGCTCGCCCACTATACATCCTGCCTGTTGTTCATTCCCATTGAAGCCACGTGGAATAAAAACAAGAAGATATGTATAACAGGCAGCTGAATCATCATAGATTATTACCCAAAGGTAAACTTACTGCCATTGCACTTCCCCACTAATATTAATTGGTCTCCGGTTTATTAACAATGTTTTCGGCCTTTTGGCCTGTTGACGCACTTTGAGATAATTTTTGTTTTAAAAAGTCACACAATAGGATCGCAATTTTTCCTTTACTGTACTTATTGTATTCTCACTTGGAATTTGTTTAAAATTCTCACTGAAAGTTGCCTGAGCCATGTAATATTTTAAATAATGACTTTTCTAAAATATATATATTACCCTTGAATTCACCAGGATGATAAAATGAACAATAGTCTTCTTGTTAAAAGATTAACTATTTAATGAATAATAAAATAATAAACTGTGAGTCCTTTTACTCAATACTAAACTAACAATAAAGAATTAAAGTACAATACAGATAACTGTATAACTATACACTATTAGAACAAACTAGTTCTAACTTCTCTCACTCTAGCTATTCTATGTCTTCCCTGTTCACTGTTCTGAATCACATCATCATCTGACTTAGAAAAAGCGGGAAACCAGTTCTTATAGTATCTGACTGTGAGCCATCTAGTGTTGAAATGACTGTACGACATTTACATACATTGATCATGTATGTTGATATCTAAATATCACTACAATCCACAGCTATCGTCAACAGAGAAACACTTGAGGGTGAATGTTTCCCTCATACCATTAAACCTGTTACCACATCCAAATGACCATTTATATCTAACCCTGGAATAGTGGGTAGAAAAGCTAAGATGTAATAATACCTGAGGAAAACCTCAGCTGCAGCATTAAAAGCAGCATTTGTTCCACCAAACAGGAGGGATGTTAGAAAAGGTACCAGGCAAACGAATGCGAATGAAGTCCTCTGGAGTCTTAAAAGAGTGGCGCCAGGGACAGTGGATGCATTGGTTGTAACCTTCCAAAACTCATCAGAAGCTGGGAACATCCCTGCAGATTGGAAAACTACAAATGTAACACCCCTGTTCAAAACGTAGGGTGCCAGAAAGCAGGAAACTGTTGGGCTGTTAGACTAATATTTGTCAATGGAAAAATGCTGGATTATACATAGAAACTTAGAAAACGGGAGCAGGAGGAGGCCATTCGGCCCTTTGAGTCTGCTCCATCATTCATTATGACCACGTGTTTCTCGGCAACGGAAGGCAGCGCACCGTTCGCTGGCGGCGGGATTCTCTACTCCTGCCGCTGCCAATGGGAATTCCCATTGAAGCCACCCCATGCCACCGGGATCCAACGGGCGGAGGTGCACCACCGGTGGGAACAGAGAATCCCACCGCCAGTGAACAGCCAGAGAATTGCGGCCATAATGTTATGGCCTCAACTGCTTTTTGTGGGAGTGAATTCCATGGGCTCACCGCTCTCTGGATGCAGACATTTCTCCACATCTCAATGGAAAGTTAAAGAAGTAGCAGGACATTCAGTGAGCATGATTTTGTGAAAGGGAAACTATGTTTGATAGATTTATTTGAGTTCTTTTAAGGATGTAACAAGCAGAACGGATAAAGAGGAACCAGTAGATTAGTGTCTATGGATTGCCAAAAAATACTTGAGAAGTGCTACATAAAAGGTAGGAGCCCAGAGTGTTGGGGGTGACATATTAATGTGGATAAAGGATTGACTAATTAACAGGGAACTGAGAGTCAGGAGACATGCACCATTTTCAAGCTGGCAAACTTTAACTAGTGGAGTGCCACAGGGATCATGTGCTGGGGCCTCAACTATTTTCACTCAGTGTTAATGACTTGGATAAAGGGCCTGTGTGTACGGAACCAAATTTTCTACAATACAAAGAGAGGTAGGAAAGCAAGTTGTGAGGGGATACAAAGGTGCTAGATGTTCCATCGTGAGGCCGAAAGCAGGGTGGGAGGAGCTACCCCACTTCAGTGGGTGGAAAGACCTCTGGTCCCATTTTGCCACCCACTCCCACGGGCTTTCAGCTCTATCAGAAGGCCGGCAGCTCAGTAACGCCATTGCTAGTGGTGGCCATTTCTGGGACTGCACATGGTGAATGAGCGGGCACCAATGAGCGTGTGCCCTTGAAGGCAAGTAAGTGAGGGTACCAGAGCCAGATAGGGAGCCCTGAAGAGAGGGGTGAGGGGTTGCTGAAGGAAGGCAATGCCATTGCCACAGGGGTGACCATTGCCACTATGAGGCAATTCTGCGATCAAAAAAGGAGGGGTCCCAAACAAAACCTGCTTGAAGGCCCCCAGGCTTTGTCTGGTGATCTCCCACCCAGCAGCAGATTCGCTCAATGTGGTAACATTATCCCAGAGCCATGAACCTGTCCTTACTTGACCACTTAAGTGGTTCAATTGGACTCCCGACAAGAGGCCCCTCTGCCACCTTTCCCACCACTGGCAAAATGACACAGCGGTGGAAGGGAATCAGACAGTTGTCCTTCAATGCCTTCCTGAAACCTTTTTGCCAACGTTTCAGTACAGAGAGATCGGGATGTCGATGTACATGAATCGCAAAAGGTTAGCAAGCAAGTATTGCAAGCAATTGGGAAGGAAAATCGAATGTTGACCTTTATTGCAAAGGGATGGAGTCAAGATTGATGCTGAGAGAATGTTTCCTATCATGATGGAACCTAAAGACAGTTTCAAAATAGGGGTCGCCTATTTGAGACACAGGTGAAAAGGAATTTCTTCCCTCAGAGGGTCATTAACCTGAGGAATTTTCTATCCCAAAGAGTCATGGAGTCATTGAATATCTTCAAGACTGAGTCAGACAGATTTCTGAAATACAGAGGAGTCAAAGTTCATGGGGAAAGTGGAGTAGAGGCCAAGATTAAGTCAGCCATTCTCTCATTGAATAGCGGAATAACCTAGAGGGGCTGAATGGTCTACCCCTGTTCCTATCTATTATGTTATTTTGTTCTCATGTTGATGCAATAGGGAATGAAAATGCAGCTGGACTGTGATGCTGAAAATTATGACGCAACGTGACAGGATAAATAAAAGTAGTGGTTATTGGAGACTAGACCAACGGGACATTGATATCAGATTAAAAGTAAGAGATTTAGGACAGAGAGCTGGAGAACCTTCTTTAAATAAAGGTTGTGATGCTAGGGAATCCATTGCCAGGCTTAGTGAGTGTAAGAGAGGCAGGAATTCTATCTGGAGGCGGTGATCATACCTCCCTCCATCTCCTCCCATACCCCCACACCCCCAAGCTGAAATGTTCAGGGCGAGACCTTCCCTGCTTGACCAGGTCACCCAGGAGCTATTGTATGGCTGCCAGATCATTCATTGACTCAAGGCAGGACTCCTCACACATACGGCCAGCAGCTCTCTAGTGCTAAAAGAGAGAAAAACTTCCGCTGGCTGGAGTCATACATGACGCAAAGGAAGGTGATTGTGGTGGTTGGAGGTAAATCATCTCAGTTTCAGGACATAATTGTAGGAGTTCCTTAGGTAGTGTCCTAGGCCCAACCATTTTCAGCTGCCTAATCAATGACCTTCCTTCCAACATAAGTTCAGAAGTGGGGATGTTTGCTTACGGTTCCACAATGTTCAGCACCATTCGTGACTCCTCAGATACTTGAGCAGTTATGTCCAAATGCAGAAAGACCTGGACAATATCCAGATTTGGGCTAACAAATGGCAAGTAACATTCATGCATACAATTGACAGGCAATGACCATCACCAACACGAGAAAATCTAACCATCTCCCTTGCCGTTCGATGGCATTACCATTGCTGGATCGTCTACTATTGACATCCTGGGGGGTTACCATTGATTATAAGCTGAACTGGACTAACTTTATAAATACTGTGGCTACGAGAGCAGGTGAGAAAGCGATTAACTCACTTCCTGATTCCCCAAATCCTGTCCACCATCTGCAAGGCACAAGCCAGTATTGTGATGGGATACACTTTACTTGCCTGGATGAGTGCAGCTCCAACAACACCCAAGAAGCTCGACACCATCCAGCCAGCTTGATTGATATCCTTTCCACAAACATTCACTCCCTCTACCATCGAGCAGTGGCAGCCGTGCGTACCATCGACAACATGCACTGCAAGGACTCATCAAGTCTCCTTAGGTAGCATCTTCCACACCCACGACCACTACCATTTGAGAAGGACAAGGGCAGTAGACACACGAGAACACTACCACCTGCAAGTTCCTCTCCAAGCCACTCACCATCCTGACTTGGAAACATATCCCCGTTCCTTCACTGTCACTGGGTCAAAATCCTGGAACGCCATCCCTACCAGCACACTGGGTGTACCTACACCTCAGGGGCTGCAGCGGTTCAAGAAGGCAGCTCACCACCACCTTCTCAAGGGCAAATAGAGATGGTCAGTAAATGCTGGCCGAGCCAGCATTGCCCACATACTGTAAAAATGAATTTTAAAGAGTACCACCGGGAGCTGTGGTCACTGCTGTGACTGAAGGACAAAACCATACACAGGACTGCAAAGTAAGTCCAGGATTTCACAAGGGCCAGGTTGCAGGCCCCGGAAAGGGAGGTGGGCATGGGACCAGGTTCATCGAGGCAGTGGGGAAAGGGAGAGCAGTAATGAAAAAGGGAAAATATCTTGCGGTGGGCCTCTGTTCAGCAGAATGTCCAAACAGGATTGATTCGTCATCCCTTCCCAGCCCTTAGAAATGTCACCAGCCGTCATATGGTGCCACCTCCTTGATGTGGGTGAAGTCCCTTTTGTGGTGGCGGAGGCCCTTAAGTGGCCATTAACACCTCCTCCCCCAACCTCCCGATGATAAAATCCCAGCAGAGGTGCGTAGGTGGCGAGCACATGAAGCAGCCTGTGCTCGATAATTTTACCAGCCGCTGCCTGCCTGTCCAGCCCTGGGGTGGATTGGGGGAGTGTGGGTGCAGGGGAGGATGGGAAGTGAATCTCTCAGGCAGAGATTGTGTCAATATCTAACATTGGTGAAATAGGTTGCTGAAGTGAAATAAGTGAACATGTATATCCTCAAGTGGAGGATATATATCAATACAGACTTGCTGGACTGATCGGTCTGTCTTCATGTTGTAACTTCACTACAATTCTACAATTTTGGCACTGACTATTTACGAGTGCCCAGTCCGGTCCTTCCCTAATGTTTGCCATTCCACACTGCAAGGGATTCTGGATCGCAATTAAAAGCAGGTATCCTGGTTAATTTTCTTTTTTTTTGAAAATATATTTATTAAAGTTTTTCAACACAATTTTTCACCCTTACAAACAATAAACCCCCCCCCTCGTAACAAAATAGCAAGAAATCGCACATAGCAAGGTATATACATGGTAAAACGATATGTTACATAGCTTTGTACACTGGCTCTCTCCCGTACGTGCCAGTTTCCCAAATCCTTCATGTGTTCTCTTGCTCAACCACCCCCCAGGCAAGTCCCCCTTTCCCCCTCGCCCCCCCCCCCCCATCACAGAACGTAACCCCCCCCCCCCCCCCTCCCCTGGGTTGCTGCTGCTGCTGGCCGGCCTTCCTCTAACGCTCCGCGAGATAGTCTAGGAACGGTTGCCACCGCCTGTAGAACCCCTGCGTAGACCCTCTCAAGGCAAACTTTATCCTCTCCAACTTAATGAACCCAGCCATGTCGTTTATCCAGGTCTCCACGCTGGGGGGCTTCGCCTCCTTCCACATTAGCAAGATCCTTCGCCGGGCTACTAGGGACGCAAAGGCCAGAATGCCGGCCTCTTTCGCCTCCTGCACTCCCGGTTCGTCCACTACTCCAAATATTACTAGCCCCCAGCTTGGCTTGACCCGGACTTTCACCACCTGAGATATTGCTCCCGCCACTCCTCGCCAGAACCCCTCCAGTGCCGGGCATGACCAAAACATATGGACATGGTTCGCCGGACTCCCTGAGCACCTTCCACATCTGTCCTCTACCCCAAAGAACCTACTCAACCTCGCCCCTGTAAAGTGCGCTCTGTGGACCACCTTAAATTGTATCAGGCTGAGCCTGGCACATGAGGAGGAGGAATTAACCCTACCTAGGGCATCAGCCCATAACCCCTCCTCAATCTCCTCCCCCAGCTCCTCCTCCCATTTACCCTTCAGCTCCTCTACCAGTGCTTCCCCCTCTTCTTTCATCTCCTGGTATATTGCCGCCATCTTGCCCTCCCCGACCCATACACCCGAGATCACCCTGTCTTGAATTTTCTGTGCCGGGAGCAACGGGAACTCCCTCACCTGCCGCCTCACAAACACCCTCACCTGCATGTATCTAAAAGCATTTCCCGGGGGTATCTCAAACTTCTCCTCTAGTGCCCCTAGGCTCGCAAACGTCCCATCAATGAACAGGTCCCCCATTCTTCTAATCCCCGCCCGATGCCAGCTCTGAAACCCCCTGTCCATCCTCCCCGGGACAAACCGGTGGTTACCCCTGATCGGGGACCACACCAAAGCTCCCATTGCACCCCTGTGCTGCCTCCACTGGCCCCAGATCCTTAGCGTTGCCGCCACCACCGGGCTCGTAGCATACTTTGACAGCGAGAGCAGCGAGAGGGGCCGTCACCAGCGCCCCCAGGCTCGTTCCTTTACAGGACGCCATCTCCACCCTCTTCCATGCCGCCCCCTCTCCCTCCATCACCCACTTGCGGATCATCGCCACATTTGCTGCCCAGTAGTAGCTCCCTAGGTTCGGCAGCGCCAACCCTCCTCGGTCCCTACTGCGTTCCAGAAACCCTCTCCTTACCCTCGGGGTCCTATTCGCCCACACAAACCCCATAATACTCCTACCTGCTCTCTTAAAAAAGGCCTTGGTGATCACGATGGGAAGGCACTGAAACATAAAAAGAAGCCTCGGAAGGACCACCATTTTGACCGACTGCACTCTACCCGCTAGCGAGAGCGGTAACATGTCCCATCTTTTGAAATCCTCCTCCATCTGCTCCACCAACCTCGCCAGATTCAGTTTATGTAGGGCCCCCCAACTCCTGGCTATCTTGATCCCCAGGTACCGAAAGCTCCCCTCCGCCCTCCTCAGCGGTAGCTCGCCTATCCCCCTTTCTTGGTCCCCTGCCTGTACTACAAAAAGCTCACTCTTCCCTACATTGAGCTTGTAGCCCAAAAAATCCCCAAACTCCCTTAGAGTCTGCATGACCTCCACCATCCCCTCCACTGGATCCGCCACATACAGCAACAGGTCATCCGCATAAAGCGACACCCGATGCTCTTCTCCCCCTCGGACCACCCCCCTCCATTTCCTAGACTCCCTCAATGACATGGCCAAGGGTTCGATCGGCAATGCAAACAACAGGGGGGACCCCTGCCTCGTCCCTCGGTACACCCGAAAGTACTCCGACCTCCGCCGGTTCGTCACCACACTCGCCACCGGGGCTCTGTAAAGGAGCTTAACCCAACGAATAAACCCTCCCCCGAACCCAAACCTACGCAGCACTTCCCAGAGGTACTCCCACTCTACTCGGTCAAAGGCCTTCTCCGCGTCCATAGCTGCCACTATCTCCGCCTCTCCCTCCTCCGATGGCATCACTATCACATTTAAGAGCCGCCGCACATTGGTGTTTAGTTGCCTGCCCTTTACAAATTCCGTCTGGTCCTCATGGATCACCCCCGGGACATAGTCCTCGATCCTCGTAGCCAGCACTTTTGCCAGCAACTTACCATCCACGTTGAGGAGCGAGATCGACCTGTACGATCCACATTGCAGTGGGTCTTTGTCCCGCTTTAGGATCAAAGAAATCGTCGCCTCCGACATTGTCGGGGGCAGGGTCCCTTCCTCCCTTGCCCCATTAAAGGTCCTCATTAGTAGCGGGGCCAACAGGTCTACGTACTTCCTGTAGAACTCCACCGGGAACCCGTCCGGTCCCGGGGCCTTCCCTGCCTGCATGCTCCGCAAACCCTCCAACCCAATTGGTGCCCCCAAACCAGCCACCTCTTGCTCCTCCACCCTCGGGAATCTCAGTTGGTCTAGGAATCATCTCATCCCCTCTTCGCCCGCTGGGGGCTGGGATCTGTACAGCTCCTCGTAGAAGGCCTTGAATGCCTCGTTTATTTTCGTCGCACTCCGCACCGTGGCTCCCCTTCCATCCTTGACTCCCCCTATTTCCTCCGCTGCCATCCTCTTACGGAGCTGGTGTGCCAGCATCCGACTCCCCTTCTCCCCATACTCGTAGGTCGCCCCCTGCACCTTCCTCCACTGTGCCTCTGCCCTCCCTGTGGTCAACAGATCAAACTCCGTCTGGAGACGTCGTCTTTCCCCAAGTAATCCCTCCTCAGGGGCCTCTGCGTATCTCCTGTCTACTCTTAAAATCTCCCCCACTAACCTCTCCCTTTCCATGCCCTCTGTCTTCTCCCTATGAGCCCTGATGGAGATTAGCTCTCCCCTGATCACCGCCTTCAGCGCCTCCCATACCACCCCCACCCGCACCTCCCCGTTGTCGTTGGCCTCCAAGTACCTGTCGATGCACCCCCTCACCTTACCACACACCACCTCACCTGCCAGCAGTCCCACATCCAACCGCCACAGCGGGCGTTGGTCCCTCTACTCTCCCAGCTCCAGTTCCACCTAGTGCGGGGCGTGATCCGGAACGGCGATGGCCGAATACTCTGTTCCCTCCACTTTCGGGATGAGCGCCCTGCCCAGAACAAAAAAATCTATCCGGGAGTAGGCTTTGTGCACGTGGGAGAAAAAATAAAATTCCCTGGCTTGCGGCCTGGCAAACCTCCACGGGTCCACTCCCCCCATCTGATCCATAAACCCCCTAAGCACCCTTGCCGCCGCCGGCCTCTTTCCAGTCCTCGATCTGAAGCGGTCCAGTGCTGGGTCCAACACCGTATTGAAGTCCCCACCCATTATCAGGCCTCCTACCTCCAGGTCCGGAATGCGCCCCAACATGCGCTTCATGAATCCGGCATCATCCCAGTTCGGGGCGTATACATTTACCAACATCACCCACGTCCCCTGCAACTTACCGCTCACCATCACGTATCGACCTCCATTGTCCACTACGATATTCTTGGCCTCAAATGAAACCCGCTTCCTCACCAATATTGCCACCCCTCTATTCTTCGCGTCCAGCCCCGAATGGAATACCTGTCCTACCCATCCCTTTCTTAACCTGACCTGGTCCGCCACCTTCAGATGTGTCTCTTGGAGCATGACGACGCCTGCCTTCAGTCCCTTTAAGTGCGCAAACACTCGGGCCCACTTCACCGGCCCATTCAGGCCCCTCACGTTCCACCTTATCAGCCGGATTGGAGCCCCCCCCCCCCCCCCCCCCCCCCCACCGACTAGCCATCTCTTTTTCTAGGCCAGTCCCGTGTCCGCGCCGCCCTCACCCTCTAGTCCCCCAGACGGGAGACCCCCGCCCCGACCACCTCTTCTGTGTCCCATTCCCCTTCGGCCAGTGCAGCAGCAACCCTTTCCGCCCCCCCCGCCCCCTCCCCCCCACCCCCCGCTAGATACGTGTCTAGCTTTTTTGCTCCCGCCATTTCACTCCCGTAAGTCAGCAGACACCTGCTGACCCCAGCTTCCCACGTCGTCCCGTTGACCTCTCCGTGTGGGAATCTCCCAATCAGTATACGTTCCTCCATTCCCCCTCCCGCCTTTCTTCCCTAGCGCGGGAAAAACCCCGCGCTTTCCTAAGCCTACCCCGCCCCCTCTGGCGCAGCTCCTGTCGCGGCCTTGCCTCTCTCCCCCAGCCCACGTAACATTTCCTGCGTGTGATTGACCCCCTATATAAAACAACCATCAAACATCAAACATCCCCCCCACCCTTACAAACCCTCAGTTTGAGTCCAACCTTTCGGTTTGAATAAAGTTCCACGCCTCTTCAGCCGTTTCGAAATAATGGTGCTGATCCTTGTGTGTGACCCACAGTCGCGCTGGCTGCAGCATTCCGAATCTCATTCCTTTCCGGTGCAACACCGCCTTGGCCCGGTTGAAACCCGCTCCACTCTTTGCAACCTCCGTGCTCCAGTCCGGGTATATTCGGATCTCCGCATTGTCCCACCTGCTGCTCCGCTCCTTCTTGGCCCATTTCAGGACCCTCTCTCTGTCCGTGAAACGGTGAAATCTCACCACCATCGCCCTTAGCGGCTCGTTTGCCTTGGGCCTCCTCGCCAGCACCCGGTGTGCCCCATCCAGCTCCAGCGGCCTCGAAGGGGCCTCCGCGCCCATCATCGACTCGAGCATCGTGCTCGCGCATGCCCCGGCATCGGCCCCCTCCACTCCTTCAGGGAGACCCAGGATCCGCAGGTTCTTTCTCCTCGACCTGTTCTCCAGGTCTTCGAGTCTTCCCGTCCACCTCTTGTGCAGCGCCTCGTGCTCCTCCACTCTCACCGCCAGGCCCAAGATCTCGTCCTCATTGTCACTGACTCTTTTCTGCACCTGCTGGATCTTTACCTCGTGAGCCTTCTGGGTCATCCCTAGTCCTTCAATCGCCGACAGTATAGGCGCCAGCATCTCCTTCCGCAGCTCCTCGAAGCAGCGCTTGATGACCTCCTGCAGCTCCGGCCCACACTCCGCTTTGTCCCCGGCCGCCGCCATTTTGCTTTTCTTCCCTCGCTTTTCCCGCTGCTCCAATGCCGCTTTTTTGGCCGTTTCACTTCTGGTCCGGTCCATAAAAGTTGAAGGGGGACCGCTCTTCCCGTCCCCACGGGTCGTCTTCAAAAAAATTTCCATTGGGGCTCCTCTAAAGAGCCCGAACGTCCGTGATAGCGGGAGCTGCCGAATCGTGCGGCTTACCTCCGCATAGCCGCAACCAGAAGTCATCCTGGTTAATTTTCTGCTCCAATGATCCAGATATGCTGTACCGTTTACTGCCACCCGCATTGAGATCAACGAACTGATTCTGGGACCCTCCAAGTCATCATGGCTCAATTACTGACTGGATAAACTTACTGATTTATCAGAGAAAGCTCCAGAGGTGATATTTGTGATGGAAATGTGATCGACACATTGAAATCCAATTTGCAAAACTGTAACTATTATTAAATACATAGTGAGAGCTATCAATGGGAATAAATGAGAATTACAGGGGAAGTGGGGCTAAACAGCTGGGCTAAACAGCTGGCTTATAATGCAGAACAATGCCAGGAGTGTGGGTTCAATTCCCGTACCAGCCTCTCCAAACAGGTGTCGGAATGTGGCGACGAGGGGCTATTCACAGTAACTTCATTGAAGCCTACTTGTGCCAATAAGCGATTATTATTATTTTTGTAACCAGAAATCTAATGACTACAGTAATTACTGACAAATTGTCTTGGAACCCATTGAGGTCAATGTCATCTGTCATATTGTCAGCCAATGCTGGGTGCGATTCTACTGTAGACATTAGTCCTGTTAGTTAGAGAACAAGGGACATCCTCCAAAGGATGACATTGAATCTGCTAGCTTGTCCTTACTTTAAATATACACAACTCCATCCAGAAAACTTCAACAAACTAATTAAATATCTCCACTAAGTGCTGAAAAGAACATTTATCAATCCAGGCTGTCAATCAATGAAATGAAATGAAAATCGCTTATTGTCACAGGTAGGCTTCAATGAAGTTACTGTGAAAAGCCCCTAGTCGCCACATTCTGGTGCCTGTTCGGGGAGGCCGGTACAGGAATTGAACTTGCGCTGCTGGCCTTGTTCTGCTTTACAAGCCAGCTGTTTAGCCCACTGTGCTAAACCAGCCCCAAAATAATGGTTTACTGGGTTGACACTCTAACAATCTACCGACACAAAATTCCATTCATGCCATTAATAGTTAAGGTACCATTTTGCGACAGTGATAAGAACAAGAGAATACTAGGTGGATACTTGCCAATGACATATGAGAGAACTAAATTCCAACCAGTAATGAAAGCCAAAAATTCTCCAATGGTTACGTAGCTGTAGAGATATGCCGATCCAGTCTTTGGTACTCTTGCACCAAACTCTGCATAACATAGTCCTGCCAACACTGATGCAAGTGCAGCAATTAGGAAAGAGATGACAATGCTGGGCCCAGACTCTGTTTTGGCAACTTCTCCAGCCAGCACATATACACCAGCCCCCAGGGTGCTGCCAACTCCCAGGGCAATGAGATCAGTGGTCGATAAACAACGACAGAAATTGGTCTCTTGGATGCTATCTGCTGTCACTATTTTCCTCCGAATAAGGCATTGAGCAAACGATTGGACTGGACCACAGGAAATCATCCTGGGGAAAAAACAACACAGAAAGGAAGAATCATGAAGCAAACATAAACTAATGCTGCGATATCTGCATCTGCTGACAAAGTCAGCTATGTGCTACTTTCTGACAACTTAATCAGATTTAACTGTAAAGATATTAAAATAGAAGGAAACCAATGCATTCTTGCTGATGAGTCATTTAATCACAGTTCTCCTGGCCAATTATGAGATACCAGAACTTGTTTTCACTGCTCCACAATGCTTTAATTGTTACAAAATTTCTACCTTACTCTTTTTGGCTTTGCAATTGTGATGTTGAGTCACAGAGGATAAATGCTTGACATGTTAATCTAAAATATCCCTTGCTACTATTTTAACTCATATATTTCAAAGAACCTAACACCTCTGTTAAAATAGGAAAAGGGATTTAAAGCATGTTGAATGCTTGTACGTTAGCACAAAATAGTATCACGTTTCAGGGCCATTGACATTTTTGGAGGAACATAAAATCACATTGAAACTTTAAAGCAGTTGGTGAAAAATAGACTGGAACGTAAAGGAATGTTCCTTCTATATTCTCATGCCTGCTTTATTATTTAACAATAGTTGACAAAGCTAGTCAAGATGTCATTTTAGATTAGTATTTTACTAATTGTAGTACTTTAACATTGAAATGTGTAAGTTTGTAGTAAGGTTCTGATACACTCAAATGCTCAATAATACGCTAAAATTAAGCCTATTATGGGCGACACGGTGGCGCAGTGGTAGCATTGCTGCCTCACGGCGCTGAGAACCCAGGTTTGATTCCGGCCCTGCCACTGTCCATGTGGAGTTTGCACATTCTCCCTGTGACTGTGTGGGTCTCACCCCCACAACCCAAAAGATGTGCAAGGTAGATGGATTGGCCACGCTAAATTGCCCCTTAATTGGAAAGAAAATTGGATACTCTAAAAAAAATGTTTTTTTTTAATTAAGCCTTTTATATGAAGACGTTAATTTTTTTTATTCATTCATGGGATGTGGGCGTGGTTGGCTGGGAAACAGTCCATTCCTAATTGCCCTTGAACTTGGCCATTTCAGGTGGCATTTATGAGTCAATGGCATTGCTGTGGCGTCTGGAGCCGCATGTAGATCAGGTAAAGGTGTCAGACCCTTCACTCAAGGGTATGAGTGAACCAGATGGGTTTTTACAACAATCATTTGATGCTCATCTTCAGAATTTTAACTCCAGACTTTTATTGAATTCAAATTTCACCATCTGCCATGTGGGATTCGAACCCACATCCCCAGAGCTTTACCCAGGGTCATTGGATTACGAGCCCAGTACTTCACCAGATCCCTGGGTTATTAAGAGAATGTGTATTTTATGACATCATGATGTCCCAAAATGTTTCACAGCCAATTTATTGCTCTGACGTGACAGCCAAATTACACACTGCAATGTCTCATAAGCTCCAAGGAAGAATAATAGGGAACGGCCTTAGTAACGTGGGTTAAGATTTGGATGTTGTTCAGGATACCAGGAGAACTCCCTTGCTCTGATTATAAATGTGTCATCAGATCTTTTATATCCACCCGAGAGGGCAAATTAGGCCTCGGTTTAGAATCTTATCTGAAAGACTGCACAACCGATAGTGTCACACTCCCTTGGTATGTGCACTGAACTGTCAACCTCATGTGCTCAAGTCTCTGGAGTCTCTTGAAGCCACAATCTTCAGATTTAGGGGCATTGGTGCTATCACTGAGCACAATTGCAATGCTGAACTGTCGCACGCAAAAGCACTCCTATTAATCTACCAAGGTTATTTATCTTGGTTACTGTGTAAATATTCAACCTGAAAATGGATGATGATGTAAAGTGGAGTTGAATTTTATGGCCGTGGGGGGCTATTTCTCACCCACCCATTACAAAAGTCAGTTTAAAACTGGCCAGCTTTAACAAAAAGCCACCCCCACACTGAAAACACTTCGCTGACAGCCTTAGTGAGCATAAAGATGGCAGATGGAGTTTAATCCAGACAAATGTGAGGTAATGCATTTTGGAAGGTCGAATGCAGGTAGGGAATATACAGTGAATGGTAGAACCCTCAAGAGTATTGAAAGTCAGAGAGATCTAGGAGTACAGGTCCACAGGTCACTGAAAGGGGCAACACAGGTGGAGAAGGTAGTCAAGAAGGCATACGGCATGCTTGCCTTCATTGGCCGGGGCATTGAGTATAAAAATTGTCAAGTCATGTTGCAGCAGTATAGAACCTTAGTTAGGCCACACTTTGAGTATAATGTTCAATTCTGGTCGCCACACTACCAGAAGGATGAGGAGGCTTTAGAGAGGGTGCAGAAGAGATTTACTAGGATGTTGCCTGGTATGGAGGGCATTAGCTATGAGGAACGGTTGAATAAACTCGGTTTGTTCTCACTGGAATGACGGCGGTTGAGGGGTGACCTGATAGAAGTCTACAAAATTATGAGGGGCATAGACAGAGTGGATACTCAGAGGCATTTCCCCAGGGTAGAGGGGTCAATTACTAGGGGGCTTAGGTTTAAGGTGCGAGGGGCAAGGTTCAGTGGAGATGTACGAGGCAAGTTTTTTACACAGAGGGTAGTGGGTGCCTGGAACTCGCTACCGGAGGAGGTGGTGGAAGCGGGGACGATAGTGACATTTAAGGGGCATCTGGACAAATACATGAATAGGATGGGAATAGAGGGATACGGACCCAGAAAGTGTAGAAGATTTTAGTTTAGACGGGCAGCATGGTCGGCACGGGCTTGGAGGGCCGAAGGGCCTGTTCCTGTGCTGTACTTTACTTTGCTCTTTGTTCTTTATACAGTGGCGCCCACAGGGGGAGGAAGTCCCGACGATGAGAACTGCCAGCCAATCTGATTGGTTGGCCCAACAGCTCCAGAACTTAGTAGTCGGACTGCAAACAGGCCTCTGGAGGAAGAGTAAGGGGTCCTGGACTAAAGAAAATCCTATGAATGGGGGCGAAGGAATGGGAGGAACAAATTTTGGAGGCCAGGCTGGGAGGCACAAAGTGGAGCGGGTTATCATCCTGGGTGAAAGGGCGGGTTATCATCTTGTTTCTGCACTCAGGAACTCCGCTTGCCGGCACTCATCTTGGTCCCCAAAGCGACCCCCGAACCCCACTCATCTATAAGGTGGTCCCCCCCCACCCCCCCCACCCCCACCCCCACACCCACCACCACACCGCACACACACACCCGTATCCCTCTACACACGCCCAGGCCCAATCCCTGTCATGCAAAAAATGCCAGCTTGGCACCTTGGTAGCGCCAGCCTGGCAGCCTTGCAATGCCCCTGCCAGTGTCACATGGACAATGTCAGGACAGAACCCAGGTGACCCTGCCACAGTGCCCAGCTGGCAGTGCCAGCTTGCATGGGCACTGCCAAGGTGCCAGGTTGGCATTTTTTGCACGAGCGTTCGGGCTGGGGATGTCAGGGGTCACTTCAGGGGCCTTAGAGATCGGGACGTCACTTAAAAATGGCATCCTGATCCCTCGCTACACTGGGGAGTTTGGGCGGGAGGAGCACCTCAGTGTACAAAATGGCTATGTGTTCCCCATTGAGGCCCCTTATACAACGCGAATTGCGTTGAATAGCCACGTGTTTCTCAGCACTGCGAGCTTCGGGAAACACGCGGCTAAATGTGCTCGCAAGGGGACTTTGTTTCCAATTAGTTGAATCAAGCCCTTTATAATAAGAATATATTAAAATAAACTTTCAATCAGTTGGCAATCATAGCCAAAGGTGATGGCAATAATATTCATTTTCACAAACAGTATTGCTTAGAAATAAGCTCCATTACTTAAAATGTTATCTCCTTCAAGAAGTGTCTAATTCGAGTACAAGTAAACCAAATAATTTGAGTAAATGTGCATGAATATTATTACAATATGTATTATGGTTATTGGAAAAAAAAGCGACTATCAAAGCTTATCCTTGTTTTGTATTCTGGGTGAGCCTTCAACTGATTGTCTGATCTTGAGAGACAGAAGGACAACTGCACCATGGAGAAATGTTGGAAATGTGGGGACTGTGGGAAGTTATTTTTGGTGCCCATCTGCAGTAGAAACTCCGCGTTCACACAGGGCTGAGGCCATTCAGCTGCTCAGTGAGTAGAAAGGAATTCAGTGTTTCAGCGGCCTGTGGAGACACCAGCGAATTCATACTGGAGAGCGGCCATTCATCTGCACCGAGTGTGGGAAGAGATTCACTCAGTTACCCAATCTGCGGACACACCAGCGAGTTCATAATGGGCAGAGACCATTCACCTGCTCTGACGGTGGGAAGGGATTCAAACTTCATCCCAACTGCAGATCCCCTCAAGATTGTGCCAGAGCGTGGTAACTCTCTGTGAGCTCTCTCCCACAGATCCTCTTCCTTACATCTCTTATAACATTACTAACCTTTTAAAATTTAATTATAATGCTAACACTGGGAGGGATTCTCTGTCCCGCCAGCAGTGTCCTCTGGTGTGGCACCCCCCCCCCCCCCCCCCCACCCCCGCCCCCCCACCCCCATCTCTCCATCTCTCCATACATCTTCTCTATAGAGTGGTACTACGCTCCATATGCTTCAACCGATGTCTGTGTCTATGCATTTACCTTGTTACTTATCATGGGCGGGATTCTCCGTAATCCGCCATCCGGCGCCAAAAACGGCGCGAATCAGTCTGGCATTGCGCCGCCCCAAAGGTGCGGAATCCTCAACATCTTGAGCGGCCGAGCCCTAACCTTGAGGGGCTAGGCCCACGCCGGACTGATTTCCGCCCCGCCAGCTGGCGGGAAACTGACTTTGCCGAGCGGCGCATGCGCGGGAGCGTCAGCGGCCGCTCACGGCATCCCCGCACATGCGCAGTGGAGGGGGTCTCTTCCGTCTCCGCCATGGTGGAGACCGTGGCGAAGGCGGAAGGAAAAGAGTGCCCCCACAGCACAGGCCCGCCCACGGATCGGTGGACACCGATCGCGGGCCAGGCCACCGTGGGGGCACCCCCCGGGGCCAGAAATCCCCGGGCCCCCCCCAGGACCCCGGAGCCCGCCCGCACCGCCTTGTCCCAGCGGGACAGGCATTCCAGAAGCGGGACTTCGGCCCATCCGGGCCGGAGAATCGCTGGGGGGGGGCCTGCCAACCGGCGCGGCGCGATTCCCGCCCCCGCTGAATATCCGGTGCCGGAGAATTCGGCAACCAGCAGGGGCGGGATTCATGCCAGCCCCCGCGATTCTCCGACCCGGCGGGGGGTCGGAGAATCCCGCCCCATATGTCTTATGTTTTTTCATGTATGGAATGATCTGTCTGGAATTAACGCAGAACAATACTTTTCCCTGTACCTCAGTACACTTGACAATAAAGCCAATCCAATCCAATCATCAGGACAGATTCGCGAGAATTCCAAACCTCAAAGGGAACAGCATTTATACTGCAAGGGAAGAGGGTGTTGATTGGTTGTGGACTCTGACTGGTAGAGGCGTTGCCCTGGAGAATGCACCAGGGAACACTTAACTGCCAAGCTTTTGTTTAAATTCAAACTAGGTGGGTTGATTCTGATTGGTCAAGATATTGCCATGGGAAATTAGGTATTAGGGTTATGATACACTGGTCACTCTATGTAGAGTTGTTATAAGTACAGTTGTGATATTTCTGTTTGTTCAGTATTGAGTGAAATCTGAAGTGACTTCATGTTAAATGCCACAGAAAATCTTCACAACGGCAAATATAACCATGAAAATTCAGACATCAATGTGCCTACATTGTAGCCTTGTTAAAATCAGAATCACTTACCTTGTTTCTCCAGGAGATTTAGTTGCTTAAAATATCACAGGATAAAATCACAGCTCAGACTTTGAAAACTTGATAATAAACAATTTACTTTGTCAGTGCATGTTTACTCCTGTTTGCATTTGTGTCACTTCAAGACAGGTTGAAGAGTGAAAATTGGTTGCCAACTTGAGTCAACAAATGGGCTTCATGACTTTATTGGATAAACTATCCAAATACCTAACCCTTGAAAACTTAGCCAGTCAAATCAACACATTGTACAGAATTCTAAGCTTGTATTTTAAGAGCAATGTTTTGGTTTGTGTTGCTGATTGATAGCCACACCTATGAATCACATGAGCATGTTACTCTTGATGTTCTAACCAGAGGAAGAAAATGACGGACAAATCTCAGCAATGCCATTGAGAGAAAATGATCCACTATGCATTTCCTCATTTAAGTGTGGAACATGTGAAGTTGTGACAATGCACACTACTTAATAAGAGTCAGGGATCAGAAAAACTGAAGTAAGCAAAAAGAACAAAGGACAAAGTAGAAGAAATAAATTGGTGAAATTGGCCTTTAGCAAGATTTGAATCGCCAGCCTGTTTTACACCATTAACTTCAAAGAAATGAAAAATGAAAATGAAAATCGTTTATTGTCACGAGTAGGCTTCAATGAAGTTACTGTGAAAAGCCCCTAGTCACCACATTCCAGCGCCTGTTCAGGGAGGCTGGTACGGGAATTGAACCGTGCTGCTGGCCTGCCTTGGTCTGCTTTAAAAGCCAGCGATTTAGCCCAGTGTGCTAAACCAGCCCCAAAGAAAAGAGATATTAAGCAAGGTCTAAAATGGGCCACTAAATTATCATTGTTTGACAATGCCACTCAAAACCAATATGAAGACCAATATCACCATTCAAATTGTAATATATGAGTATTCATGCTGCTAACAGTTTTAGCCATATACAGGAGGTCAGTCAGGCTCCTGATTCAGTGAATGTTCTGGATTGTGTTTGCTAATCCCTGAGCAATGGTACGACATTTAGCTAAAGCATCCTTAGTATAGGAAGAGAAAATACCCAGCCAAAGATTCTGGTTCCTGACCAGCAACAGAAACATCCTTATCACTGCACAGTCCCACAAAACAGCAATGTTAAAGGTCAGATAATCTGTTTTTGTGATATTGGTTACAACATGAATAATGGCCAGGATACCATGCAGGGACAACTCCTTGCTTTTCTTCAACATATTGCCATGAGGTCTTTTACATTCATTGGGAAGGTAGAGAGGGCCTTGGTTTAACAGCTCACATGAAGGACTATATCTTTAACAGTGCATCACTCCATCAGTACTGCACTGGAATGTCAGCTTAGACATGCTCAAAGCTCAAAGCATTTGAGTCAGACTTAAACCCACCATCTTCCAAACTGTAGAGGGCTACAACTGAGACATGGCTGACACCATGTCCTCCTGTTCGTATGTAGGCTGTTCTCCATAAAATGAAAAAAAATACCACAAATGTTGTCCCCTCTCCCCCTCGCCTGTTCTGGAAGTGCTGCTCACTTTTTGTTGGATGACATTGTCATAGATGCCAAGCACCATGCGATTCCTCACCTAATAACCATTGGTCAGACCAACGACTGCAGTAGTCCTATCATCAGAAATCCATAAATACATCTGGGTGGACTTTACGGCGTGAGGCATTCAGGGTGATCCACCATCCCAATTTTCAGCCTTTCATCCAGATCATGCCTTCCCGGGACACACCCTACTGTCATTCTGTTGTCTGGACTCTTTGTGCTTACATCAAACGTGGCAGGTTCACTACTAATAGTACCGGCCTACAATGGATCCGAGATTGAGATCCAGGGCAGCAGCATTAGGATATCAGAATCCCTCCGTGAACTTCCGCTCTTACAGGCTCCTGAGGAAAGGCCACCAGATACCACCACCTTCCCGCTCCTCCAGCCCTCCACTGCCAATTCCACCATCCCAGGCTCAAGCCTTTACCAGTGTCCACATGGCGAAGGTTCTTTTTTTTAAACCAGTGTTGTTCACCCTGGATGGATTATCCATCGCCCTCCTTCCCCTGCCCCACCCCGACCTAAAGGTCAGTTGACGCCTCGCCGACCAAATGTCTGGCTGCTTGGCAGCAAAATTGTGCTGCGGGTGGCATTAATAGGGTTAGAATGCAATTTCCGCCCCATCAGAGAGAAAGTCTCACTCTAGCTGCCAACCAATCAGAATGGTTGATTGTTCTATAACCCAGCAGCACTAGAAGAGAGTAATGGCCACTGTTGGGATGACAAACAGCTGCAAAGAAGAAAAGAAGATGCCTCCAGGGCTTGAGGCTAATTCAAGGGTTTTGCGTGGGCCCGGCTGGGAGACGGCAGTGGGGGTTAGGAGGACCTATTGCCTGAGGCGGACGCGAGGGAGGAGCGTGCACCCAATGGATTCAGGGACACTCCCAAAGTAGGTATCAGCGCCCCACCCCCCTTCCTGCCCAACAGCAGCTCAAGCTGCTTACCTTATCCCGCAGATTGAAAAATTGCAGTGAAGGTGGATTGAGGCCTTTAAGTGTCAGATAATTCACCTCAACAGGGCCTAAGTGAGTTCCACAAATTCACCACCCTCTGCGAGAAGTAGTTCCTCCTCATCTCAGTTTTAAATCTACCGCCTCTCAACCTATATCTGTGACCTCTCGTTCTAGAGAATGCTGGGGAGGTCCTTAAAATTCAGCTCACAATTTATATCAGGAATCAGCAGATCGCAATCAATATGCTAAAGTTTATTTCCTAAATTAAGGATAGTGAAGGCATCACATGTTCCAACTGCTACCCTGTCTGAGAAGAGTTCACTCAACACAGACCAGTTGCGATATCCTCCACAGTCAAAGTGCACTGAGCAGCAATCCAGATTTGCCCTACACTTTTCTTACAAGAGTTGAGGGGGCTGTAATGCTTCTTATAAATCATTGTAAAGTGTTTCGCCTGGAGCTGAATTGTTATTATTTCTGTTAGATGTCAGATGTACAGAATTACTCATTATCTCCTTTGTTCCTTGTGACTGCAAACAACTTTTTTATCCTTTGTTATCTGTTTGTACTCTGAACTAAAGGATCCTGTGCAGAAGATATATATGCAAGAAGCATAAATGTGTTCAACGTCATTACGCTTCAAGAGGGTGCCAGGCTGGACCAGAGATTGCAACATATAGAAGGTAAGTGGCTTAACAATTTTGTTTGTAAGTTTTGTGAAAATTTGTAAGGAGTGCGGAGCCTTGTGAATTAGGAATCTGGATCTCGGAATTCAATGTGGAGGTTGATGAACCTAATCCCAAGATTCCCTTAAATCTCTGTTGATTCAAATTCATGGTTGGAAAATTGGAATTGAGTGTGTTGCAGCTATGTCCCCATCAAGGCAGACAGCAGCAAGAGGACAAAGTCTGTCTGGAGGCTGGATATGTTTTGTAGCTTTGGAGAATATTGTGTTTGAAACATAAACAGGGATTAGAGTTAAACCCAATTAGAAACTAGTCATTTTGTGAAGGGATTCTTGAACTGGCATTAGGCCCCTCCATTAACATATTTTACATTCCTCACCCCTGTTTTAGGTGTACACTTAAAATATGGTCCCCATTAATCTAGCAGCAGATCCAACATTGAATACTGATTATCACTGCTACACTGGTATGGTTTGTGCCCATTGTATACACACATATCAATTCCGACCAAAGTATTTTCTGGGTTTAAGAAGCTGTAATCAAATGGTCTGTTTTATGGTTCACATTGTAGCTAACAAGCACATGGCAAATGGGACAGCTTAGTAATTGAATGTATTATATTCTATAAATTAAATCTGCTATCGGTTGTGGTGTTTCAGGCAATATTATAACGGGGTGGACGTAAATATTATGTTGTTGGCTATCTTTTTTAAATTAAAAAGCTTTTGTGACCACATTCCACGTGTAGAAGATCACTCTGATAGCATTACAGTTAAAAAGAGAATTAGCAAGGAAAATGTATTCTCTCAAAAGAAAATGACTTGGAATCTGAGACTTGGCTTTTAAAAGCCTGGAGCAAAAGGTAAGGAAGGAAGGGGTTCCTCAATTCCAGCTCCTTGAGCATGTTAGAAAAGGGGAGAGTGAGTTCATTCTTGATTTCAACAGCGCGGAAGCATAGATGAGAAGGGTATAGGAGGAGAATTCAAAGGAGAACTGACTGCCATGCTGAGATAGAGTTAAAACTTATAATAGTAAAAGTTCAGCACAATCCAATATACTAAAACCACAAGTGGAAGTTAGCAACATAAAATTGAGGCGAGGGAAATACAGAACATACATTCGCTTTCTTATACAGAATGACTATTAAAACATTTATCATAGCCACTTCACACACAATGGGTATTAACATTATTGGATTAACATCATTTTATTTTTTAACAAAATCATTTTTTTACCTTCTGAATACTGCTGTGTATTTTGTAAAGTTATCTTCTTTTGAAGAAAGTCCCAAAGCTCATAGAAGATAAGAAATCTCTGAAGTCCGTTGTTTAAAGTCACATTGAATAAACGCTCAAAGCGCAACTAAAGCTTTAGACATCCCACTGCTTCAATTTGCATATTGTGTTGAGAAATTTTCCAAAACATTCAATGAAGGATTGATTATAATACATTTATTCAATTTGAAGAATTCCAAATTAAGAGGAACTGCTTAGTAGGCAAAAATGGAAATCCGATTTTAAATCTGCACAAACTTAATCCTTTTAGAATGCAGTGTGTTGTTTGAAGTATGCAGCAGAAAGTGCATGATTAGGACTCTATTAATCCAGCATTAATGATAGAGAGAAGGTGAACAACAGGTTGGAGCAACATTACTAACTTTTCATCTGAAAACTACTGTTTGGAACATTAGGATATGGGCACTTGATGTACCTGAATGTCTATCCTCTGACGCATTAACCCATTTAAATCAAACAAGTTAATGCCTTTACTGAAGTAACATGAAGAGAAATGTTATGAATTAAGAAAAACTTACATGGACATAGACATACATAGAATTTACAGTGCAGAAGGAGGCCATTCGGCCCATCGAGACTGCACCGGCTCTTGGAAAGAGCACCCTACCCAAGATCAACACCTCCACCCTATCCCCATAACCCAGTAATCCCACCCACCACTAAGGGCAATTTTGGACACTAAGGGCAATTTATCATGGCCAATCCACCTAACCTGCACATCTTTGGACTGTGGGAGGAAACCGGAGCACCCGGAGGAAACCCACGCACACACGGGGTGGATGTGCAGACTCCGCACAGACAGTGACCCATGCCGGAATCAAACCTGGGACCCTGGAGCTGTGAAGCAATTGTGCTATCCACAATGCTACCGTGCTGCCCCTTTTTTGGGGGGAAACAATTACCTTCGGACTTTTATTGTTATAGTGCTTTCTCAACCATAGGGTGTTTCAAAGTGAAATACAGTCTATGGTATACCATTTTGTTTAAAATGTCGGCTTCACTGGCAAGTCCAGCATTTATTATTCATCCCTAACTGGCTTTGAGAAGATTGTGGTGGGCCACCAGCTTGAACTGTTGCAGTCCATCTTGTGTAGGCACACCCACAGTGCTGTTAGGAAGGTAGTCCCAGAATATTGACCCAGCTATGAAGGAGCAGCAGTGATATTGTTCACAGTCAGGATGGCGCGTGATTTGGAGGGGACCATGGAGATGGTGGTGTTCACGGAGGGGAAAACGGTGGTTGTTGTTGTCAGTAATCATCCAGAGACCCAGGTTAATGTTCTGGGGACATGCCTCCAAATCCCATCATGGTGGAATTTAAATTCAATTAATAATGTGGAATTGAAAAACTAGCCTTGGTAACTGGCCATGAAACTATTGCAGAATATCGTAAAAACCCACCCAGTTCACGAATATCCTTTGGAGAAGGAATGCTGTCATCTGGACTACATGTGATTCAAGACCCATAGTAATGTGGTTAACTCTCAACTCCTGTCAGAAATGGAGTGGCAAGCCAGTCAGTTCAAGTGAAATTAGGGATGGGTAACAAATATTGGTTCAAGTCTTGGAGTGGGACTAGAACTCACAATGTTCTGACTGAGGGGTGCAAGAGCTACACACTGATATAAAGCTGACAGCAGGTTGTAGGTGAGTAATCTTTCTTTTTTTTTAAATAATATTTTATTGAAAATTTTTGGTCAACCAACACAGTACATTGTGCATCCTTTACACAACATTGTAACAATACAGATAATAATGACCTTTTTTAAATTTAAACAAAAACAACAACAAATAAATAAATATTAAATAACAAAAAATAAAAACTAGCCCTAATTGGCAACTGCCTTGTCTCAGGCCACCCCCCCCCCCATCCCCCCCCATCCCTCCCCCCCCCCCCAAGTCCTGGGCCGCTGCTGCTGCCTTCTTTGTTCTCCCCTATCTATCTTTCCGCAAGATATTCGACGAACGGTTGCCACCGCCTAGTAAACCCTTGAGCCGACCCCCTTAGGACGAACTTAATCCGCTCTAACTTTATGAACCCCGCCATATCATTTATCCAGGTCTCCACCCCCGGGGGCTTGGCTTCTTTCCACATTAGCAATATTCTGCGCCGGGCTACTAGGGACGCAAAGGCCAAAACATCGGCCTCTTTCGCCTCCTGCACTCCCGGCTCTTGTGCAACCCCAAATATAGCCAACCCCCAGCTTGGTTCGACCCGGACTCCTACTACTTTCGAAAGCACCTTTGTCACCCCCATCCAAAACCCCTGTAGTGCCGGGCATGACCAAAACATATGGGTATGATTCGCTGGGCTTCTCGAGCACCTCGCACACCTATCCTCCACCCCAAAAAATTTACTGAGCCGTGTTCCAGTCATATGTGCCCTGTGTAATACCTTAAACTGAATCAGGCTTAGCCTGGCGCACGAGGACAACGAGTTTACCCTGTTTAGGGCATCTGCCCACATCCCCTCCTCAATCTCCTCCCCTAGCTCTTCTTCCCATTTCCCTTTTAGTTCGTCCATCATAGTCTCCCCTTCGTCTCTCATTTCCCTATATATATCCGACACCTTACCGTCCCCCACCCATTTCTTTGAGATGACTCTGTCCTGCACCTCTTGTGTCGGGAGCTGCGGGAATTCCCTCACCTGCTGCCTCGCAAAAGCCCTCAATTGCATGTACCTGAATGCATTCCCTTGGGGCAACCCATATTTCTCGGTCAGCGCTCCCAGACTCGCAAACTTCCCATCCACAAATAGATCTTTCAATTGCGTTATACCTGCTCTTTGCCACATTCCATATCCCCCATCCATTCCCCCCGGGGCAAACCTATGGTTGTTTCTTATCGGGGACCCCCCCCAGTGCTCCGGTCTTTCCCCTATGTCGTCTCCACTGTCCCCAAATCTTCAGTGTAGCTACCACCACCGGACTCGTGGTATAGTTCCTTGGTGAGAACGGCAATGGGGCTGTCACCATAGCCTGCAGGCTGGTCCCCCTACAGGACGCCCTCTCTAATCTCTTCCACACCGCTCCTTCCTCCTCTCCCATCCACTTACTCACCATTGAAATATTAGCGGCCCAATAATACTCACTTAGGCTCGGTAGTGCCAGCCCCCCCCTATCCCTACTACGCTGTAAGAATCCCTTCCTCACTCTCGGAGTCTTCCCGGCCCAAACAAAACCCATGATACTCTTTTCTATCCTTTTGAAAAAAGCCTTCGTGATCACCACCGGGAGACACTGAAACACAAAAAGGAATCTCGGGAGGACCACCATCTTAACTGCCTGCACCCTCCCTGCCATTGACAATGCTACCATGTCCCATCTCTTGAAATCTTCCTCCATCTGTTCCACCAACCGCGTCAAATTTAGCCTGTGCAATGTGCCCCAATTCTTAGCTATCTGGATCACCAGGTAACGAAAGTCTCTTGTTACCTTCCTCAACGGTAGGTCTTCTATTTCTCTACTCTGCTCCCCTGGATGCACCACAAACAGCTCACTCTTTCCCATGTTCAATTTATACCCTGAAAAATCCCCAAACTCCCCAAGTATCCGCATTATTTCTGGCATCCCCTCCGCTGGATCCGCCACATATAGTAGCAGATCATCCGCATATAAAGATACCCGGTGTTCTTCTCCTCCCCTAAGTATTCCCCTCCATCCCTTGGAACCTCTCAGCGCTATCGCCAGGGGCTCAATCGCCAGTGCAAACAGTAATGGAGACAGAGGACATCCCTGCCTTGTCCCTCTATGGAGCCGAAAATATGCCGATCCCCGTCCATTCGTGCCCACACTCGCCACTGGGGCCCTATACAACAGCTGCACCCATCTAACATACCCCTCTCCGAACCCAAATCTCCTCAACACCTCCCACAGATAATCCCACTCCACTCTATCAAATGCTTTCTCGGCATCCATCGCCACTACTATCTCCGTTTCACCCTCTGGTGGGGCCATCATCATTACCCCTAACAACCTCCGTATGTTCGTGTTCAGCTGTCTCCCCTTCACAAACCCAGTTTGGTCCTCATGAACCACCCCCGGGACACATTCCTCTATTCTCATTGCCATTACCTTGGCCAAGACCTTGGCATCTACATTGAGGAGGGAGATTGGTCTGTAGGACCCGCATTGTAGCGGATCCTTTTCCTTCTTTAAAAGAAGCGATATCGTTGCTTCTGACATAGTCGGGGGCATTGTCCCCTTTCCTTTGCCTCGTTGAAGGTCCTCGTCAGTAGCGGGGCGAGCAAGTCCAAATATTTTCTGTAAAATTCAACTGGGAATCCGTCCGGTCCCGGGGCCTTTCCCGTCTGCTGTTCCTAATTCCTTTCACCACTTCTTCTACCGTGATCTGTGCTCCCAATCCCATCCTTTCCTGCTCTTCCACCTTGGGAATTTCCAGCCGATCCAAAAACTCCATCATTCTCTCCCTCCCATCCGGGGGTTGAGCTTCATACAATTTTTTATAAAATGTCTTAAACACTTCATTCACTCTCTCCGCTCCCCGCTCCGTCTCTCCATCTTCGTCTCTCACCCCCCCTATTTCCCTCGCTGCTCCCCTTTTCCTCAATTGGTGTGCCAGCAATCTGCTCGCCTTCTCTCCATATTCATACTGTACACCCTGCGCCTTCCTCCATTGTGCCTCTGCAGTGCCTGTGGTCAGCAAGTCAAATTCCACATGCAGCCTTTGCCTTTCCCTATACAGTCCCTCCTCCGGTGCTTCCGCATACTGTCTGTCCACCCTCAAAAGTTCTTGCAACAACCGCTCCCGTTCCTTACTCTCCTGCTTCCCTTTATGTGTCCTTATTGATATCAGCTCCCCCCTAACCACCGCCTTCAACGCCTCCCAGACCACTCCCACCTGAACCTCCCCATTGTCATTGAGTTCCAAGTACTTTTCAATGCATCCCCTCACCCTTAAGCACACCCCCTCATCCGCCATTAGTCCCATATCCATTCTCCAGGGTGGACGCCCTCTTGTTTCCTCCCCTATCTCCAAGTCTACCCAGTGTGGGGCATGATCCGAAATGGCTATAGCCGTATATTCCGTTCCCCTCACCCTCGGGATCAATGCCCTACCCAACACAAAAAAGTCTATGCGTGAATAGACTTTATGGACATAGGAGAAAAACGAGAACTCCTTACTCCTAGGTCTACTGAATCTCCACGGGTCCACCCCTCCCATCTGCTCCATAAAATCCTTAAGCACCTTGGCTGCTGCCGGCCTCCTACCAGTCCTGGACTTCGACCTATCCAGCCTTGGTTCCAACACCGTGTTAAAGTCTCCCCCCATTATCAGCGTTCCGGTCTCTAGGTCTGGGATGCGTCCTAGCATTCGCCTCATAAAATTGGCATCGTCCCAATTCGGGGCATACACGTTTACCAACACCACCATCTCTCCCTGTAATTTGCCACTCACCATCACGTATCTGTCCCCGTTATCCGCCACTATAGTCTTTGCCTCGAACATTACCCGCTTCCCCACTAATATAGCCACCCCCCTGTTTTTCGCATCCAGCCCCGAATGGAACACCTGCCCTACCCATCCTTTGCGCAACCTAACCTGATCTATCAGTTTCAGGTGCGTTTCCTGTAACATGACCACATCTGCTTTAAGTTTCTTAAGGTGTGCGAGTACTCGTGCCCTCTTTATCGGCCCGTTAAGCCCCCTCACGTTCCACGTGATCAGCCGAGTTGGGGGGCTTCCCACCCCCCCCTCTTGCCGGTTAGCCATCATCATTTTCCAGCTTCTCGCCCAGTTCCCACGCGGCTGTATTTCTCCCAGACGGTGCCCCCCCGCCCATCCTTTCCCGCACCCACTCCCCCCTTTCCCCAGCAGCAGCAACCCAGTAGTTCCCCCCTCCCCCCCCCCCCGCTAGACCCCCCGCTAGCGTAATTACTCCCCCCATGTTGCTCCCAGAAGTCAGCAAACTCTGGCTGACCTCGGCTTCCCCCCGTGATCACGGCTCGCCCCGTGCGGCGCCCCCTCCTTCCTGCTTCTCTATTCCCGCCATAATTATCATAGCGCGGGAACCAAGCCCGCGCCTCTCCCTCGGCCCCGCCTCCCATGGCCAACGCCCCATCTCCTCTCCCTCCCCACCTCCCCCCATCATCACCTGTGGGAGAAAGAAAAGTTACCATACCGCAGGATTAATCATACAATCCCTCTTCGCCCCCCCCCCACTCGTCCCACCACTTTGTCCAAACGTTCATTTTCGTAGTCCAATCATTCCAATTTTTCTTCTACAATAAAAGTCCACGCTTCATCCGCCGTCTCAAAGTAGTGGTGCCTCCCTCGATATGTGACCCACAGACTTGCCGGTTGCAGCATTCCAAACGTTATCTTTTTTTTGTGAAGTACCGCTTTGGCCCGATTAAAGCTCGCCCTCCTTCTCGCCACCTCCGCACTCCAATCTTGATAGACGCGGATCACCGCGTTCTCCCATTTACTACACCGAGTTTTCTTCGCCCATCTAAGGACCATTTCTCTATCCTTAAAACGGAGAAATCTCACCACTATGGCTCTGGGAGCTTCTCCTGCTCTCGGTCCTCGCACCATAACTCGGTAGGCTCCCTCCACCTCCAACGGACCCGTCGGGGCCTCCACTCCCATTAACGAGTGCAGCATCGTGCTCACATATGCCCCGATGTCCGCCCCCTCCACACCTTCAGGAAGGCCAAGAATCCTCAAGTTGTTCCTCCTTGCGTTATTTTCCAGTGCCTCCAACCTCTCCACAGATCGTTTCTGGTGTGCCTCCTGTATCTCCGACTTCACCACCAGGCCCTGTATGTCGTTTTCATTCTCTGCTGCTTTCGCCTTCACGACCCGAAGCTCCTGCTCCTGGGTCTTTTGTTCCTCTTTCAGCCCTTCAATCGCCTGTAATATCGGGGCCAACAACTCTTTCTTCATTTCCTTTTTTATCTCCTCCACGCAGCGTTTCAAAAACTCTTGTTGTTCAGGGCCCCATATGAAACTGCCACCTTCCGACGCCATCTTGGTTTCTGCTTGCCTTCCTTGCCGTTGTTCCAAAGGATCCGCTGCAATCCGGCCACTTTCCTCTCCTTTTTCCATCCGTGTCCAGGGGGAACACCCTTCTGGTTTACCGCACGGTGTTTTCAGCCGTTAAAATTGCCGTTGGGGCTCCTATCAAGAGCCCAAAAGTCCGTTTCACAGGGAGCTGCCGAAACGTGCGACTCAGCTGGTCATCGCCGCACCCGGAAGTCGTGAGTAATCTTTCTACCATATCACAAGCACTTACAGGCTATTATTTCTTTATCTGGCATGCTGTGTGTGTACAGTGTCAGGTGAGAGGTAAAGGGGTTTCTCCGTCGACAGGATCCTCCGTTTTGCCAGCATCGCCCTCACACCCGCGGATTTCCCGATGGCGTGAGGGTGCCGACAATGGCAAACTCTATTGGCCGGCTGCCAGAACGGAGAATCCCGCCCTCGGTGGGGGCGCGCCGCACGGGCGAAATTCTCCGTAATCGGCGCGATGTCCGCCGACCGGCGCCAAAAACGGCGCGAATTAGTCGGGCATCGCGCCGCCCCAAAGGTGCGGAATCCTCCGCCCCTTGAGCGGCTGAGCCCTAACCTTGAGGGGCTAGGCCCATGCCGGACTGATTTCCGCCCCGCCAGCTGGCGGGAAAGGCCTTTGGTGCCCCGCCAGCTGGCGCAGAAATGACATTACCGGGCGGCGCATGCGCGGGAGCGTCAGTGGCCGCTGACGGCATCCCCGCGCATGCGCAGTGGAGGGAGTCTCTTCCGCCTCCACCATGGTGGAGACCGTGGCGAAGGCGGAAGGAAAAGAGTGCCCCCACGGCACAGGCCCATATGCGGATCGGTGGGCCCCGATCGCCGCCAGGCCACCGTGGGGGCACCCCCCCGGGGCCAGATCGCCCCGCACCCCTCTCAGGACCCCGGAGCCCGCCCGTGCCGCCTTGTCCCGCAATTTAAAAATTAATTTAAAAGTGTTGGCTGCAATTTGCAAAACTGTAAGGGTACATCCAAATCCCTTCAAACCTTGGCTGGGTGGGCGAGCGTAACCCCTTTCGAAAGCTTATTTTCCTCTCCATCAGCCTCTGCAACAAATGATTTCTCATCCTCCATCTCAGTTCATCAAGTTCTCTCTCTTCTGAGTCCGCTGCCTTCCTGTTCTTCCTTAAACTCTCTGGCTGAGATTTTGCCAGATATCGCTGATGGAGAGCGTCTGATTCGCTCGCCTGTTGCCAGCTCAGCGTCTTAGTGATGGGGAAGGCACCATATTGAACGGACACCCCAGCAGATGGCAAATGATGCCTGCAGCAGGCTGCCTCCACCTCCACTGTGGATGTTGGGGATGCACCAAGACCTGACGGCAGCGTTCGAAATGTTAAAAAGCTCTCGTTGGGTATGGGTGTAAAGCTCTTGTCGATAGCGTTCACCTCTGTAAGTAAAGTCTCACTGATTCCACCCTTTCTATGGCTTCTTGTATTGATGAGCTATGTTCCTGTAGTCCTGACTATAAAACTGGATTCCTGCACCGGGAAAGGACAGGGTGCTCAGTCCAGGGATTCTCCGTGTGCTTTGTGCGAGGTTCCAGCACATTGGTGTCATCCCCTCACAGAGACTGAACACATCAGTCATGATTGTTTCTGTCGGGAATGAGGATGTCTCCCACAATGCACAGGGCGAGTGTCACTCATTCCAGTCATTGTCAATGTGTGCTCTCTGCACCTTTTGAGCTGCGGCTGCACCTCCCCCCCCCCACCCCCACCTTTCCCCCCCCGTAAACCAGACAGGAGTCAGATCCTCTGTGAGATTATCACAGAAGATCACAGAGAGAGTGCACTGCCATCAGTTAGACAGGAGGGCAATGCTGACAGAAGGAAGGTGGAGGATAATGGATGTCCTCACTGGATGTTCTCATCACCCTCCATGAATCTAGCAGCAACTAACACATCCTGAGCTTGTCTGTTTCCTTTGGACATCACCATTGCTTCATGGCCAACATCCACTCCCTTCAGGATCTCCTCATCCTCGTCCCGATCAACATCCTCATCATCACAGGAAAGGTGCTGCTCCTCCATCTCCTCCTCACGCAGTTACTCCCGCCATTGAGAAGCACCAGGTTGTGAAGGGCGCAGCAGTTACCCACGATGTGCAACACCCTCTGTGGACTGTATTGCAGGGGTCCACCAGATCGACCCAGGCACCAGAATCTCATCTTCAACAGCGCAATGGTCTGCTCTAGCAAAGTGCGAATTGCATCATGAGCCTCATTGTACCTTGTCTCTGCTGAAATCTGTGGCCTCTGCACAGGCGTCACCAGCCATCTCCTCAGTGGGTCAACCTTGTCTCCAAGGAACCAACCCTGCAGCTGCTGCAGAACCCTCTGACATCAGGGTCGGGATTCTCCGACCCCCCTGCCGGGTCGCAGAATCCCCGGGGGGAGGCGCGAATCCCGACCCGCCGCCCCGACGCCGGCTGCCGTATACTCCGGCGCCGTTTTTTGGGCGGGATTCCCGCCACGCCGGTCGGGGGCCGTTAACAGCGGCAACCCCCCCCGCCCCTGCGATTCTCCGGCCCCGATGGGTCGAGCGGCTGTCCATTTTTGGCCAGTCCTGCCAGCGTGAATCACTCAACTCACGCACCGGCGGGACCTGGCAGGTGAGTATGCGTGGGCGGTCCTCGGGGGGGGCGCGGGGGGATCCGACCCCGGGGGTGGGGGTCCCACGAGGGCCTGGCACATGATCCGTGGGGGCACTTCTTTCATCCGCGACGGTCCTCTGTAGGGCTCCTCCATATTGCCCGGGGGCCGGCGCGGCATGTCCACGACTCCTACATTCAAAACCACGCTCAGATACCTGGGCTGGGATTCTCCCTTCTGGAGACCAAGTCCCCACTCCGGCGGGAAAACCGACGCGAACCACTCCGGCGCCAACAGCCCCCGAATGTGCGGAAATCTCCGCATTTTCAGGGGCTAGGTGGACGTCGGAGTGGTTGGCGCCGCTCCAGCTGGTGCCGAAGAGCCGGCACAAGTTCGCGCATGTGCGAAATGGCCGGCGTGACCTTGCGCATGCGCGGGACGACCAGCGTAATTCCACGCATGCGCGAAAATAAGCCGGCTGGTCTGCGCATGCGCAGAATCATGCTGGCCGTTCCGTGCATGTGCGAACTTGCCCCAGCCCTTCGGCCCCAGCTGAAGCGACGCCAACCACTCCGGCGTCCACCTAGCCCCCAAAAATGAGGAGAATTCTGCACGTTCGGGGGCTGTTGACGCCGGAGTGGTTGGCGTCAGTTTTCCCGCCGGCGTGGGGACTTAGTCCCCAGGAGGGAGAATCCGGGCCCAGATATCTGAGCATGGCTTAGAATGTAGGAGTCCTGCACATGCCCTGGTAAGTGAGTGCACATCTGGAGGTTGCATTTGATGTCATTGCAGTTCACGTTGTTCACTGCTTGATGGCCCGGGGATCTCAATGCCATGGAAATGAAGTCGATGGCACCCTGCATCTGAAAGTCAGACACTTGTGCAAAGCCCATCGCACTTGCTCCCTGTCTTCCCTGATCCCAGTCAAAGTGGGCGAAGTTGTGTGCCCTCTTGAAGATTTAATCCGTAACTTCCTGGATGCACTTGTGTACAGAGGCTTGCGAGATTCCGCAGATGTCACATTTAAACGTCTGAAATGTACCGCAGGTGTCAAAATTGTGCATTGCTGTGACTTTTACCAACACTAGAGGTGGATGCCCTCCAAATTCCCTTGGTGCTAAATCCCATGGAATGTGGCGGATGTGAGCAATCAATTCCCTGGACATGCAAAGTCTCCGGCAACTGTGGTTTCCGGACATTTGGAGGAAGATCAGGCACCACCTGAACATCCTGTGTTTAGCGACATGCCTCTGAGCGACTTCTCCTCTGCCTGCAGACCAGGCCCTGCCACTCCTTCCTCCTCAGAGTTTTACTTGTGCCTTTGGCATGCCAGGTGCCACCATTGACATATTCGTCTCTCCTGTGTATGACTAGAAGAATGATCGCCAGTTTAGCAGGCTCCATCTCTTCCTCGCTCTCCTCACTGCAATAGGAAAGAGAGAGACTTGACAGTTAGCATTTGTTTGCTGAGGTCCACTGTTTGCCCAATCATCAGGAGCTATGTCTAAAGGACCAGTGACTCATACCCTGGCCACCACTTGGATGCCCAGTCCTTCAGGCTCTTGTTGAATGGGCAACAGCCCACAGCACCCTTACCTCATATAATTGAGTGACCACAGCTTTGTCATTCTACTACATCCTGAGTTCTCATCCCAGGTGGAGGATTGTCCCAAGCTTCACTCCAAGGCCTTGCCTGCAACCCAGTCTATGGCGAGGCGCTTGTCAAATCACACGTCAGCACACACCCGAGGGTTCAGAGCACTGTCCTCAGGCAATGTGCCATCACAAACTGTTTAAGGAATGTATTTGCTTGCCCAGTAAACCATTGGTGCAGGGAAAGTCAGCGATTTGGAGGTCAGCATGCCAAGGGTTAAATGCTGAATGGCAATCAGTGGCGCTCAAACACGTAAATGGTGCTTGAGTGGGCATAATTGCATGAGCAGGTAGACACCAGGCATGTCAATTGAGTTACTGCTGAACAATCTCAGCTCATAGGGATTATTATTGTGGACATGTCTTTCCATTCGACCTGCCCTTGTCAATAATCCTCCAGAGCCCTCCCCCACAAAGATTTGAGTGGATCTGTTAGTCCACGATGACTGCCCACCCGCCACAATGCCAAGCCTTCGCTTGCCTCTATGGGGATCCTTCTAAAAAGCTTGTGGTCCAGCAGAATATGGCAGCCTTAGGAACGATGATTTTACCACATGGAAGTCTTCCCCCAATAGCCTTCCAGGTTGATTCCCGGTAGCCATCCAGATTTACGCCGGCCTCTCTCAAGATCAAGACTGTGTCATAATATACACCAGTATTTCATGGTGCAGATACACACACACTAATGGACACACAGCAAGACCAATCAACCACACAACACCGCAGCCAATCACCAGTTTGAGCACACTCACTATAAAGACAGGGGGCATCAGAGTTCCCGCTCATTCTGGATACAGCCTCCGACAAGGACAGAGCTTACAGCTTACAGCACAGATCATCACCATGTGCTGAGTGCATAGATTGGTTCAGACAGGCATAGATCTTTAGTTTAATCTAACATTGTGTTAACCTACAGTGAAAGTATGTTCAACAGTTTCTAACTTAATAAAATAGTGTTGCACTATTTTAAGTGTTGGTGGCCTGTATGTGTTCCATGGATCCAGAGCACACAACACATCATGATACCAGGAGTTGAGGGATATTAGAACTTCTTAGACCTACCTGCAAGTGATCTGCCTTCCACCAGCATACAGTCATCCTGCAAAATGGACAGCGTCCGCCCGCCGCCGCCGCTCCGCATCAGCGGTAACCTGGGGGCCAACTGGAAGATATTCAAACAACGCTTCCAGTTCTACCTTGAAGCCACAGACCGGGAAGATGCCTCAGACACTAGGAAGATCGCTCTCTTCCTATCCACGGCCAGGGAACATGCCATCCACATTTTCAATTCTCTCACCTTTGCTGATGATGAAGATAAATCAAAATTCAAGACGGTCCTCCTCAAGTTTGACACTCACTGCAACAGAGAGGTGAATGAAAGTTTCGAGCGCTATGTATTCCAACAGACTTTGCAGGGTGAGGATGAACCTTTCCAGTCCTTTTTCACCCACCTCCGCATCCTTGCGCAGTCCTGTAATTACGGGCCCACCTCCGACTCCATGACACGCGACCAGATCGTTTTCGGTGTTCAGTCGGACCCCCTACACCAGCAGCTCCTCAAGGTAAAGCAGCTCACCCTAGCGACCGCCATCGAGACCTGCGTGGTACACGAACATGCCACTAGTCGGTATTCCCACATCCAAGCGGCTGAAACGGTGCGGCAAGGTCCCCACGAGGCAAAACGAGTCCAAGCAATCGAGCAACTCCAGGGCCTCAGCCTGGATGAGGGCGGCCATTTTGCACACTTTTCGCGGACTCCCGTGCTGTGCGCACCGAACAAGGGGACGGCAACGTCGACGAACATACTGCTCAGCGCGCACCATGTACGGTCGCACCGCGCATGCGTGGTGGCGCAGCGAACGTACTGACGCTATAACGTGCGGCAACTGTGGCTCCGCCCACTTAAAGCGGCAATGCCCTGCCAAATCCCGACAATGCCTGAGATGTGGCAAACTTGGCCACTATGCTGCTTTATGCAGATCAGCTCAGCCTGCCAATTCGTATCGCACCAGCCAGCCTCGCAGGAATGTCCGGCCCATCCAACCCGCGGTCACCGAGTCCGATGTGGACTTACTACCCGATATTGACACCGAGGACCCGAAGGCACCTTTTTGAGTCGGTATCGTTCAGGGTGTCCCCGAAGCAAAGAATCCAGCATCTGTCGGTTTACAGCATCGATCCGGACGATGAGCGGTGTGCCACCCTGACGGTCAACCGGTCCCAAATACGATACCGCCTGGACACTGGTGCCTCCGCCAATCTCATTGCGTGGTCTGACCTCCAAAGCCTTCATGCCAAACCAGCCATCCTCCCATCAGCCTGCCAGCTATTAGATTATAATGGCAATGCCATTGCTGCCAGCGGCTCATGCCAACTTGAAGTGACGCACAGGTCACGCAAAGCCATCCTTCCCTTTGAAATCGTGGGCTCCTCGAAAGCTTCCCTGCTTGGTGCGCAGGCATGCAAGCTGTTGAACATAGTTCAGAGAATTCACTCTCTCCTGCTGACGCGTCTGCCTTTCAGGACACCAACTTCAGGGCGCAGCTCGACGCCATTATCAACCAGTACCACGATGTCTTCGAGCGCATGGGCACGCTCCCGTACACCTACAAGATTTTATTAAAACCGAATGCCACGCCTGTGGTGCACGCACCTCGCAGGGTCCCTGCACCCCTTAAGGACCGCCTCAAGCAGCAGCTGCAAGACCTCCAGGACCAAGGAGTGATTTCCAGAGTCACGGGACCGACCGACTGGGTCAGTTCCATGGTATGTGTAAAAAAGCCTTCTGGCGAATTGAGAATTTGCATTGATCCCAAAGATCTAAATCGCAATATCATGAGCTGCATTATCCAATTCCCAAGCGCGAAGAGCTCACATTTGAGATGGCTCGCGCCAAGCTCTTCACCAAACTCAAAACCTCAAAAGGATTCTGGCAAATCCAGCTTGACAAATCCAGCAGGAAACTCTGCACATTTAATACCCACTTTGGCAGATATTGTTACAACAGGATGCCGTTCGGGATCATATCTGCATCAGAAGTGTTCCATAGGATTATGGAACTGATGATGGAAGGCATTGAAGGTGTTCGCGTCTATGTCGATGACAGAATAATTTGGTCCACCATCCCGCAGGATCATGTTAGTCGCCTCCAGCGCGTATTCAGACGTATACATGACCATGGCCTCCATCTCAACAGGACCAAATGCTCTTTTGGTCAGACGGAACTCAAGTTCCTCAGGGACCACATCTCCCAATTGGGTGTGCAGCCAGATGCGGACAATGTAGCTGCCATCACAGCTATGAAAATACCAGAGGACAAGATTTCTGGGCATGGTCAATTTTTTAGGGGCGTTTATCCCTAACCTCGCCTCTCATACCACGGCTCTCAGGAACCTGGTCAGGAAGACAACAGACTTCCAATGGCTCCCTGCCCACGAGCGCGAATGGGGAGAACTCAAAACAAAACTGACCAAGGCCCCGGTCTTAGCTTTCTTTGATCCAGCAAAGGAGACCAAAATTTCGACCGATGCCAGTCAATCGGCATTGGGGCGGTGCTCCTTCAACGTGATGAGGCCTCATCATGGGCCCCCGTTGCATATGCGTCACGTGCGATGACCCCCACGGAGCTGCACTACGCGCAGATAGAAAAGGAGTGCCTGGGCCTTCTGACCGGTGTGGTTAAGTTTCAGGATTATGTCTACGGACTTCCTCAATTCACCGTCGAGACCGACCATCGCCCGCTGGTCAATATAATACAGAAAGACTTCAACGATATGACGCCTCGCCTCCAGTGTATTCTTCTCAAGCTCCGGCGATATGACTTCCAGCTGGCATACACCCCAGGCAAAGACCTCATCATTGCTGACGCTCTCTCCAGGGCAGTCAACACTCCATGTGACCCAGCGGGATTTGTCTGCCAGGTTGACACCCATGTGGCATTCGCGGCCTCCAATCTACATGCCACGGATGAACGCCTCGTCCAAATTTGCCGCGAGACGGCGGCTGACCCCTTGCTACAGCGTGTCATGCGCCACATAACAGGCGGGTGGCTCAAGGGCCAATGCCCTCAGTTCTATAATATCAGAGATGATCTGGCCGTAGTAGACGGGGTTCTTCTAAAACTGCACCGCATTGTCATCCCGCCCAGCATGCGCCAACTTGTCCTGGAACAACTACACAAGGGCCACCTTGGCGTGGAAAAGTGCCGCCGACAGGCCCGAGAGACAGTATACTGGCCCGGCATTAATGAGGACATAGCCAACACAGTGCTCAACTGCCCCACTTGTCAGCGCTTCCAGCCGGCCCAACCACGTGAGACCCTGCAGCCCCATGAGTTGGTCACGTCACCATGGACCAAGGTGGGCATCGACCAGTTCCACGCGCTGGGTAGAGACTATGTCCTGATCATGGACTACTTTTCGAATTACCCGGAGGTGATACGGTTGCACAACGTCACCTCGTCTGCAGTCATTCGTGCATGTAAAGAAACATTTGCTCGACACGGCATCCCGCTCACGGTTATGTCGGGCAATGGCCCCTGCTTCGCCAGCCAGGAATGGTCCAACTTTGCCAGGCGGTACAATTTTGCCCATGTGACATCCAGTCCCCTGTACCCCCAATTCAACGGCAAAGCGGAGAAGGGAGTACATATAGTCAAACGGCCCCTGTGCAAGGCTGCCGATGTTGGGTCCGATTTCTACCTTGCCTTGCTGACCTTTCGCTCCGCCCCGCTGTCCACTGGCCTGTCGCCAGCCCAGTTACTCATGGGTCGTACCCTGAGGCCGACAGTGCCGTCCATCCATGTCCCAGACCTCAACCACATTTCGGTCCTTCGCCGGATGCAGCTGTCTCGTGCACAGCACAAGGCGGCTCATGTCTCCCATGCAGCTGATCTCCCTGCTCTGGCTCCAGATGACAACGTCCGTGTCCATCTTCCGGATGGGGGCTAGTCTGCAACCACTGTTGTCCTTTGGCAGGTGGCCCCCCGCTCGTTCCTGGTTCATCTACCGGATGGCTCTATTCTGTGCCGCAATCGACGCGCCCTTCATCTCGTTCCACGCTCACCCCGTGATCCTCCACTGTCGCCTTGCCCTCCTGCTGACCCTGCCACAGACAATGCAGAGCTCCCTGTCACTCTGCATCCCCCTGACTCTGACGCTGTCCAGCCCGTTCCTGAACCGGTGGCTCTCGACCCACCCTTGAGGCGGTCACCCAGAATTCGTCGCCCACCTCAGAGACTTGATTTATGAACTTTGCGGACTTAGAGACTCTCTGAATTGTTTTGTTGCTTTGTTTGATCGTTTCCCTGGTTTGTATATAGTGTTGATCTTGTTATTCTTGTTGCATGCTGCTTCTCTGCACCAGGCACCTTCCCATGTAAATAGCTTAGTTCTCATGTACGTAGTCCTGTAAATATGTCTTTGCACCCCACACGTGGTTAGGAACATTCTCACCACACATTATTTATTGCCACACACATACATTTTTTTATAAAAGGGGTGATGTCATAATACACACCAGTATATCATGGTGCAGACACACACACACTGATGGACACACAGCAAGACCAATCAACACACACAACACCGCAGCCAATCACCAGTTAGAGCACACGCACTATAAAGACACGGGGGCATCAGAGTTCCCGCTCATTCGGAATGCAGCCTCCTACAAGGACAGAGCTTACAGCTTACAGCACAGATCCTCACCATGTGCTGAGTGCATAGACTGGTCCGGACAGGCATAGGTCTTTAGTTTAATCCAACATCGTGTTAACCCACAGTGAAAGTATGTTCAACAGTTTCTAACTTAATAAAATAGTGTTGCACTATTTTAAGTGTTGGTGGCCTGTATGTGTTCCACAGATCCAGAGCACCCAACACATCAGACTGCTTATTCCCGACTCTTATCCCAGTATCCAAAGTCATGGCTGCTCACTCTGCGTCCTTTGCTGGCACCCCTATTCCCACTGGATATGCGGAACCATTCTGGGAGCGCAGCACTCACCTCCGAACTCCCCTCGGAGGTCTGCTCGCCAGGGGCCCGTCCTTTGAAACCAGTCGTGATTCACACCATCGTGACATTACGCCACTGTGGGAGGTCTTTCTGACAGAGGTGAATGACTCCTGCACAGAGCCCCGATAATGAGATGCAAATGAATGAAAATAATATTCCCGATTTTGCATGGCGGGAAACGCGGCCTGCCACTGAAGGAGGGAGTAGTCGATCGCGGCAAGCTTTCCCGCCAACATAATGTGAAACTTTGGCCTTCTACTCGATATTTTCCGCTCATGCCTCCAAACCCGCCTGGCAAAAACGGAAGCAGAAAATCCCGGTCCCTCTCCCCATGCCCCATATTCACAGCCATGTGACCCAGCGGGATTTGTCTGCCAGGTTGACACCCATGTGGCATTCGCGGCCTCCAATCTACATGCCACGGATGAACGCCTCGATTTCATATAAACCACCGGTGTCAATAACAGATGAGGTCATCTCTGGGCATTTCCTTGTATTAACCTCCATCCACATCCCACTTCCCCTTTTCACCCCTACTTCCTTCTGTATCAATCCCTGAAAAGAGCTCTCCAAATTCAATTAGAACTACACTTTCAAAATCCCAATTGTCTGAGCTGTGGTCTGCTGTTCATCACATTCCTGCTTCTGCTGGTCTACTGCACCAAATATTCTAATCTCTATTAAAACAGTTGTTCCCTGTCAACCTGGTCAATGCCCCTGGTGGGCTCTTAACTCCATGCCCTTAACTCAAGGCATGCAGCTTTGGATGGGTGTGGAGAACAACTGGTTTAGCCAATCATCACCAGATCTGATTGGACCACATCATTCACTATTAGGCCCTGCTTTGGTATGTGAAAAATGCTCACTATTCCAAGATCATTCTAGAATGCAGTGATCAAAACTGGCTTTCTTTCTCTGTTGCAAACCAGCTTCTTAACTCCATCTCCTCCACCCTCATCTCCATCAAGCATGAGAAATCCATGCATTTCTTTGTCATAAAGATTGAGAGCATCAGTCAGCTCCCTTTACTACTTCTCCCCTAGCCTACTGGACCAAATGTCCTCGAAGATTCTCCTCACCCGAGCTGTGAACGTAAATAATAATATAACTGGGTCATATGACCCCTGGGAGCTGTTCACAGGATTCAGTACAATCCTGCTTGATCGTTTGCCTCAATTACACTTTTTCACCCACTTCCCCTATTCCATGATTCACTAAAAGATCCCATGTTAAATTGCCCCTTAGTGTCCATAGATGTGCAGGTAAGATCCCAGGTTTGATTCCCGGCTTGGGTCACTGTCTGTGCGGAGTCTGCACGTTCTCCCCGTGTCTACGTGGGTTTCCTCCGGGTGCTCTGGTTTCCTCCCACAAGTCCCAAAGAACGTGCTGTTAGGTGAATTGGACATTCTGAATTCTCCCTCTCTGTACCCGAACAGGTGCCGGAGTGCGGCGTCTAGGGGCTTTTCACAGTAACTTCATTGCAGTGTTAATGTCCCCAGCACGAGGGCACAAGGGTAGCGGAGAAGGGAGAGCAAACGGGGGGAGCGCAGGGTAGGACGGGGGAAGAGCGGGCATAAAAACGCAGAGGCTGGATGGGGGAGAAGTGAGACAGTAACTCCCTAGAGGGGGGTCACCGCACCAGCAAGAAAGCTAGCACCGGGGACATGCAAAAAAGCAGGGCCGCAGCAGGGGAGACGGCGCCAGACAGGGGGTGGGAGACCACTCAACAGAGGCGGGAGAGCAAACAGGGATAGGAGCAGGGGAAAGAGGGACAAAGGAGGGATATACGGGAGAGGGGGAGGAAAGGGAGAGACTGGGGGGGGGGCACAGGAAGGGAGGGAACGGGGGGGGGGGGGTGGAACACAGGGACAGAGGGACAAACAAGGCTACAAAAGTAACAGCAATAGTGCTACAGGGTACCACAACCAAGGGCTCAGAACAAGGAATCGCAAGCATCCACCCAGTACGGCCTCTGGGCGAAGAGAGACCCCAGAGTGCAGGGGGCTACCCGTGTGGCGGCTGCACAGCGGGCGACCATGCCGGGGGTCCCTTGGACGGAGGGAAACCCCGGAGCACAGGGGGACGACCGCATGGAGAGAGCAGTGACAGCGGCCATCCTGGAGGCCCCCCTAACAAGGGGGAACCCCGGAAGGCAGGAGCGCGTCCACCAGGGAAATATGGTTAATCCCACAGGAGCGAGGGGGCAGAAGCCCCCCACCAGGATAGTCACCTGGAACGTAAGGGGACTCAACGGCCCAGTGAAAAGATCCAGAGTCCTCAACCACCTAAGAAACATGAAGGCAGACATAATCTTCCTGCAAGAGACACACCTGAGAAAGCAGGACCGACTGCGGGTAAGAAAGGGCTGGGTGGGACAAACCTACCATTCCTGCTACGGGACGAGGGCCAGGGGGGCGGCGATATTGATCAGCAAATGGATGATGTTTAGGGCAACAAAGACGGTTACAGACCCAGGGGGACGGTACGTCATGGTTAGCGGGACCCTGGATGGGGCACCGGTAGTACTAAGTAACGTGTATGCGCCCAACTGGAACGACACGAGCTTCATCAAGAAGACCGTGGCAGAAATCCCTGACATAGCGACGCACCGACTAATCATGGAGGGGGGAGGATTGGGGGGGGACTTCAACTGTGTACAGGACCCAATGACTGACAGATCAAACTCCAAAACGGGGAAAACCTCAAGCATGACAAGGGAACTCGGTCACTTTATGGAACAGATGGGAGCGGTGGACCCCTGGAGGTTCACCCACCCAGGGGAGACTGAGTTCTCCTTCTTCTCCCCAGTACACAACGTATACACCAGAATTGACTTCTTTGTGGTGCTTCCGGGGATAGACAAAGTGGAATACTCCGCAGTTGTGATATCAGACCACGCTCCACACTACATGGACGTGAGGCTGGAGACGGGCAGGGCCCAACGCCCCACATGGAGGTTGGACATTGCCCTACTAGCTGACAATGCCTTCAACGGAAAGATATTGCGGGCCATAGCAGAGTACACGGAAAACAACCAGAATGGGGAGGTCTCACCCTCCACGTTCTGGGAAAAGCTAAAGGCCGTACTAAGAGGGGAAATCATCGCTTACAAAGTGCGAAGAGGTAGGGAGGAAAGGCCGGCTAGGCAGCAACTGGTCATCTCCATACTGGAGGTAGACCGTAAATACTCCGAGGCCTCAACCGTAGAGCTCCTGGCAGAGAGGAAAGAGCTACAAAGGAACTTTGATCTGTTTTCCACCAGGAAAGCAGTGCTTCAACTCTGCCAAGCACATGGGACCCTATACGAACATGGAGACAAAGCCAGCCACCTGTTGGCACACCAGCTGAGAAAGCAGGCAGCCACCAGAGAAATTGCACAAATCAGGGGTACCAGAGGCACGTTAGAAACAGAACCAGAAAAGATCAACAAAACCGTCAAGGCTTCTACCAAGGGCTGTACACCTCAGAGCCCCCAATGGGGGAGTCCGGGATGAAACGGTTCCTTGATGGACTGGGCATACCAGTCGTGGGGGAGGGCAGAAAACAGCACCTGGAAGCACCACTAGCACTGGGAGAGATCATGGACAGCATTAGCTCCATGCAGGCGGGGAAGGCGCCGGGAGCAGACGGGTTCCTGGCAGACTTCTACAAAAAATTTGCGACAGCACTGGCCCCGCACTGGGAGATGGTCACAGACTCGCTGGCTCGGGGCACACTGCCACCCACACTAGCACAGGCCTCAATCTCGCTGATACCTAAGAAAGACAAAGACCCAACGGAATGTGGGTCATACAGACCCATCTCACTGCTGAACGCAGATGCCAAAATGCTGGCCAAAATCCTAGCTAAAAGGCTAGAAGACTGTGTGCCAGAGGACCAGACGGGCTTTGTCAAAGGTAGACAGCTTACCTCCAAATGACCCCACCCGGGGAGAGAACAGAGGTAATTGTCTCCCTAGGCGCAGAAAAGGCCTTCAACAGTGTCGAAAGGAAATACCTCAGGGATTGGAGGTACTGGAGAGGTTCGGGCTTGGAACAGGGTTCACCTCCTGGGTAAAGCCCCTATACAATGCTCCCATGGCGAGCGTACGGAAAAACAACACCAACTCCCGATACTTCCAGCTGCACAGGGGCACCAGACAAGGATGCCCACTGTCCCCGCTGCTGTTTGCCCCAGCGATCGAGCCACTAGCAATTACGCTCAGAGCAGCAAAAACCTGGAGGGGGGTCCAAAGGGGCGGCAGACAGCACAGAGTCTCACTCTATGCGGATGACCTGCTCCTCTACATTTCAGACCCACAAAGCAGCATGGACGGCATCATCGCGCTCCTGAAAGAGTTTGGCACCTTCTCGGGCTACAAACTCAACATGAGCAAAAGCGAGATCTTCCCGGTACACCCACAAGTAGGGCAGCACTAATGGGGCTGCCGTTTAAACAAGCCCAACACAAATTCCACTACCTGGGGATCCAAATAGCCCATGACTGGAAAGGGATCCACAAATGGAACCTCACCAGTCTGACAGAGGAAGTAAAAATGGACCTGCCAAGATGGAACACACTCCCACTCTCCCTCGCGGAGAGAGTCCAGACGATCAAAATGAACGTGTTGCCCAGGTACCTCTTCCTATTCAGATCCATCCCGATCTACATCCCCAAGGCCTTTTTCAAAGCACTAGGCAAATTACTCATGGCGTTCGTAAGGGGGGTGGGAAGAATGCTAGGGTCACAAAGAAGGTCTTACAAAAAACAAAATCCAGGGGGGGGGCTAGCCCTCCCAAACCTACAATTCTACCACTGGGCGGCCACGGGCGAGCGAATAAGGGGATGGATCAAGGAGCCAGGAGCCGAGTGGGTGCGCGCGGAAGAGGCCTCCTGCAAGGGGACCTTCCTCCGGGCCCTCGGCAGCACACCTATCCCCACCCAAAAAACACTCCAGCAGCCCGGTGGTGATAGTCACCCTCCAGTCCTGGAACTAACTACGGCAGCAATTTGGCCTGACAAAATGTCGGACAAAGCTCCCATCTGCAACAACCATAGGTTCACACCAGCGCTGACTGACGCCACCTTCAAAAGGTGGAGACAGGACGAGGGGACACTGACAGTCAGGGACCTATACACCGACGGCAGGATAGCAACACTGGGCGAACTGACAGAGAAATTCCAGCTGGCCAGGGGGAACGAGCTAAGGTACCTGCAACTCAAAAACTTCCTACGAAAGGAAACAAGGACTTACCCACAACCGCCACGATAGACATTACTGGACGGGTTACTGGACGCAAGCATATTAGAGAAAGGAAACTGTAGCGACATGTATGAGCGACTGGTAGAAAGGGCTGACATCGTACTGGATGCAACAAGAATGAAATGGAAGGAGGACCTGGGGATCGAAATAGGGTGGGGACTCTGGAGCGAAGCACTGCATAGGGTCAACTCCACCTCCACGTGCGCAAGGCTCAGCCTGACGCAACAAAACGTACATAGAGCCCACTTAACAAGAACCCGTATGAGTAGGTTCTTCCCGGAGGTGGAGGATAGATGTCAACGGTGCCAAGGAGGCCCGGCCAACCACCGCCCACATGTTCTGGTCTTGCCCCAGACTTGTGGAGTACTGGACAGCCTTCTTCGAGACAATGTCCAAAGTGGTGGGGGTGAGGGTGGAGCGATGCCCGAAAGTGGCGGTCTTCGGGGTTTCAGACCAGCCAGATCTATTCCTGGGGAGGAGGGCGGACGCCCTTGCCTTTGCCTCCCTGATCGCCCGCCGTAGAATCCTGTTCGGCTGGCGGTCAGCAGCACCACCCAAAGCTGCAGACTGGCTGTCCGACCTCTCGGAATCTCTCCAAATGGAGAAAATAAAATTCGCCATCCGAGGGTCAGACGACGGCTTCCACAGAACGTGGGAGCCATTCACCCAATTGTTCCGAGACCTGGTTGTGGCCAACAAACAAGCGGAAGGATAGCCAGGTAGCCAAGAACCAAAGCATGAGAGGGAGAGATAGACCGGGAGAGGGGGGGTGGACAGCTAAATCTAAGAAGAAGGAAAGGCGAACCATGGGGGGGGGGGGGGGGGGGGGGGGGGGGGGGGGAGATACAGGGAACCATAGAGGAGAGCCAGGGAGGTAGGGAAACATTAACTAACTTGACATCCCCACAGGGACAGAGAAAAAGGAGAATACAGGCGGAGGACGGGAGGGTCGGCTGAAGCAGCAGCGTGCACAAGAAGACATTGGCGGCAAAATCCATCCGGGAGAAGCAAGGGGCAGCACCGGCACCAGACCCATTCGAGGAGTGCCCTCCGGAATTGTCTCTCATATATATCATATCCTGTGTACACAATGGCAAATATACTCTGTTCAAAAATCCAATAAAAAACATTTATTTTAAAAAATTGCAGTGTTAATGTAAGCCTACTTGCAACAATAAAGATCATTATTATTATTATTAGGTGGGGTTACGGGGCTCATTCAGAGGATTGGTGCAAACTTGATGGGCCGAATGGCCACCTTCTGCACTGTCGTGATTGTATGATTCTAAACTTTTGTGAGGCTGTGGAATGCTCCACCAAGCTTCATGATTGCTGTAGAAACATGCCAGCATTAAGGTGGGGTTATTGGGTTACGGGGATAGGGTGGAGGTGTGGGCTCAGTGCTCTTTCCAAGGGCCGGTGTAGACTCGATGGGCCAAATGGCCTCCTTCAGCACTGTAAATTCTATGATTCGATGAGAAACATGCTTGCCGGATGAAAGAATTGGGCTGGTTGATGGTTCAAAGCAGGTACATGAAATTAGGACAATCGCCCATGTGGAGGATGAACTCCAACATCAACTGATTAGACCTAAGAGCCTCTTTCCACATTGTAACTCCTACGTAACCCTATTTATGTGGCTGTGGTTCAGCGCAGGGATTTATAAATTGATGAGTCAACAATTGAGGAATATGTCTCAGAGATGGCCTGGAGCTGCAAAAGAGCAAAGCAGGGCATGGGGAAAGGGGATGGGTTGGGTGAAGGGGGAAGTGAGGCGGGAAAGGTTGGGGAGAAGAAGAGAAATTCTGCAGTTGTCTCTGATGTTCCTTAATTTTGGTGAAAGATCTGTGACAACTCCAGGAGAAATAGCACCAACGCCCAATTTTGGCATCTTCCCAGGTTTCCGTCAATCTTCCCAGGTGGAACTATGGCAGCCGATCAGAACTCGAGAAAAAAAATTCCAGGTGGGGAGAAAGGACACGAAAGCAGTGAAGATAGCTTGTGGATAGAAGAATGTTTCAAGCAAAGGAAAGTTTTGAGGAAGAGTTTGGGGAAGCAAGGAAATAAAAATGAAGAAGAGGATTGATGCCAACATCGAGGATGCAAATAATATAACTGAGGGGAAACTTCAGAGGTAGCGATCCTCATAGTCAGGGTGTTCTTCATTACAACAGTGGCTTCACTTCAAAGAGTATATTATTGGCTATACCGTGCAATGTGACGTTCTAAGTGAAAGGCACAAAAGGCAAGTCTTCCTTACATTTAAGGTAAATATTGAAAGCAAGGACGTGTGTGAAAGATGAGAGCAAAACAGGAAAGTGAAAGAGGTTCAGAATATGCGAGGCTGCAATTTTATATGTTTGAGCTTGTATGTGTGTGGTCATACTGTCTGAATAGGACTTTCAGCTGCTTTTTGCAAATGACTGAATGTAATGACCGCATCTAATCACTAGATGGCAACACTATATAATGGAAGAGTCCAAATACAGGTCGATGCAAAATTGATGTAAATTGTGACAATCACTGTGATATGCTGATACTTTTCAGAGACATTAACCAACTTGACCCTTTGTCTAATGTTGCAAGATTTTAAAGTACAAGGACATTCATATTCTAACAAAAACCTGCATCTTTATAACACAGCAAAACCTCCCAAGTCGGCTGAGGAACATTATTGGGTTAAATTTGCCATCAAATTAAAGGGCACTTTATAACAGTTGGTCAAAGAGGCAGGGACCTCCGCAGAAGCAGCTAAACATAAATGTTCATGTTGTATTGGTGTGGAAAAATATTGTCCCAAATCTTCTCACTTTTTTCAGTGTGTTACATATGAGATGATCAGAAACAACTGCTCAATTCGATGTTAAAGATTTTATTCTATATCTGATCTTCAAAAAGCACAAGTGCATAATTTGGCCTAAAGTTGTGTCCACGTGGGTGCAAATTGGAAGTTCGACGCAAAAATGTACTTATTGTCTTGCTGTCAAGTTATGGTCAAATTTCATTCGAATACATCTTAACGTTAAATGGATGTAAGGCAGAGTAAACAATCTAATTTAAACCATACATGGAGCCGCACGGTGGCGCAATGGTTAGCACTGCTGCTTCATGCCGCTGAGGACCCAGGTTCGATTCTGGCCCCAGGTGTTTGCACATTCTCCCAGTGTCTGCGTGGGTGTCACCCCCACACCCCAAAGAAGTGCAGGGTAGGTGGCTTGACCGTGCTAAATTGCCCCTTAATTGGAAAAATAAAAAAATAAAATAAAATAAACCATGCATGGTTCTTCCTTGATGGTGAGGCATGGTATTGCCACTAGGTTTAGTATTCCAGTGACCCAGGGCACTCTGGGAACCCGGGTACAAAGACCATCATGGCAGATGGTGTAATTTGAATTCAATAAAAGACTGGAATTAATTGTCTAATAATGCAACTATCAAACCATGGCTTTTTGTCTTAAAACCCCATCTGATTCACGAATGTCCTTCAAGGAAGGAAATCTGCCATTCTTGCCCAGTCTGGCCTGCATGTGCTTCCAGGCGCACACCAATGTGGTTGTCTCTTAAATTATCACTTTGAAATGGTCCAGCAAGCCACTTGCAATGCACTCAGTTCAAGTGCAGTTGGAGATGGCCAATAGATGTTGGCTGAGCCAGCAATGCCACATACCACAAATAATTATTTTTTAAAATATGACAATTAAAGGGCGAGATTGTTTGGTCGTGCCCTCCCCAAGACTGGAAATTCCCGTTCGAGTTCAACGGACCGTTGAATGGTCCACCAAATTTTCCATCACGCCCACGACGGTTGGGACAAGAAAATGTACCCCAAATTTTCAACCATCCTCTTCTATTCTGAGTTATAATGTTTCACGTTCAAATTCCATTCCAAGGTGTCAGCACAAGGACCGGCACAACGGTTAGCACTGCTGCCTCACAGCGCCAGGGACCCAGCTCCAATTCCGGGCCTCGGGTGACTGTGTGGAGTTTGCACTTTCTCCCCGTGTCTGCGTGGGTTTCACCCGGTTTCCTCCCACAGTGCAAAGGATATGCAGTTAGGTGGATTGGCCGTGCTAAATTGCCCCTTAGTGTCCAAAAGGTTAGGTGCGATTAGGGGAATAGGATGGGGTAGTGGGCCTAGGTAGAGTGCTCTTTCAGAGGGTCGGTGCAGGCTTGATGGGCCGAATGGCCTCCTTCTGCACTGCAGAGATTTTTGCGACCCACCATGGGGGATGTGGCAGCCTGGCCAAAGGTCCAGTGACATCTGGTGGGGCTGGGAGATCCAGGCAGCAAGCAGGGCCAGAAAATCCAGCTCAAGGTTGACACTCCGATGTTGTACTGAAGGGGAATTGCATGGCTGGAGGTCACGCCGAAGTGGCCGTGCCGTCGTGAACGCCGTCGAGGTTCACGACGGCACGGAACGGCCCCGGTCCCGACCGATTCAGGCCCTGACAATGGGCCAGTATCGGGGCCGCGTCATCTACACGCGCCAGGCCTTGTCGCCCGCGTAAAAGCGGCGCCGCATAGATGACACGGCCGGCGCCGCATAACGGAGGTCATCCGCGTATGCGTGGTTGCCGTCCTCTCTAAGTCCGCCCCGCAAGAAGATGGATGGATCTTGCGGGGCCGCGGAAGGAAGGAGGTCCTCCTTCAGAGAGGACGGCCCGACGATTGGTGGGCACCGATCGCGGGCCACCCCACATTCCAGGTGAAGCCCGGTGCAGGATCCCCCCTCGCCCCCCCACAGGCCGTCCCCCCCAGCATTCACGCACCGCCCATGACTGCAGCGACCAGGTGTGGACGGCGCCGGGGGGAACCCGCCGTTTTGGCCTGGCCGCTCGGCCCATCCGGGCCTCAGAATCGCGGGGGTGCCGGAGAATCGCCATTTTCGGTGTCTCTGACGATTCTCCGGCCTGAGGCCCGCGAAACTCGACCGGGCCGTTCCCGCCGCTTGGGAGAATCGTGGGAGGGCGTCGGACCGGCGTCCCCGGAAATTTTGGCGGCCCAGGCGATTCTCCCAACCGGCGTGGGAGTGGAGAATCGCGCACCCCAGGATCTTTCAGATCAGGGGCGTCATTCTCCGCCGGCGGGAGTCTCCGTTTTGCCGGCGCCCGGGGGCTTCCCGACGGCGTGGGGCTGCCCCACAATGGGAAACCCCATTGACCGGCCGGTGTAACGGTAAATTGGCTGGAAAGCACTCTGACTCGAGTGGTCACGAAAAGCACTATGTAAATGCAACTCTTTTCTCTTTTTATCTAAAAGCCTTAGGCAGGTGTGTTTCAGAGCCTGCAATCAGGCAAGGTTTTTCTTCATGTGATTTATGCTGTGCCATTTAAATGCTCAGAAAGAAATTAAAAATACAGAGCTGGTCTCAATGAGGATACGTTCCTTCAGGAAGTTAAATCAAATTGCAACAAAATGATTTTGTTTCTCTGCCATGCAGGAAAATCCATTTGTAATTTGAAGAGAATCCCTCAGCAAGCGCAATTTGATGAAAGTGGCACATGAGGCTTTCAGTAAATCATTGGCAGGGCCAGGTTTAAGGTGGAAGAGGCTCGACTGAAGGGGCCGACCGACAATTGAGCGGTATTTGGGAATGCGCTAACTCTCACTCAAATTCCTCAATGTTTAGGCCGCGCAATTAACTGAGGTGCAAACAGGGAGGAAATTCGAGCCTTGGGATTCAACGCACACGCGGGAATAAAAGATCCGTTTGGCTGAGGATGGCAACAAAACCTCAGGCTGTCTGCAAAAACCCAGACTCTCTTTTTTCTAATCATGCCCACCATGAGGGTATCATTTGCTGAAACCACCAACATTTCCTGTTGTACCAAAGGATGACTAAGCAGGACGCAATGGGAGCAGAGAGGTTAAAAAGCATTTTGCTGGCTGTTCACGTGTCTGTTGTTTGCAGCATTGGGTCGTCCAGCTCTAACCTCACAGTCTCGCAGGGACAGTCAGCTGAAGGATTAGAACTCTAACTGGGTATCAGCGCTGGCAGTGGAGACTCAACCAACGTTCACACAGACGGCTCCTGTACTCAGAGCTTTGTGGGGCCTCTGACTCTGCTAAAAGCGCTTTCTAGCACATTCCCAATGTCCCCGGCTTCCGAGAAAGGTAAGAAAAACATTTTAATAAACAAGTCTTAGGCGGTACCAGGACCACAAGAGCCCTAGGGGTGTCAGAATAACAATTTATTTTGTAGGCCAACACAGATTAAATTTCAGCAATCAGCAGATTAAACCTACTCTTGCATGACTCTTTGAATTATTTATTTGTGCAAGATAAAAGCCACATTTCAGGGGTCGATGCATTGCACTAGATGAGCTATCACTCTATTCCAATATATGCATTTGCTGTTAACACCAGTGATCTATAATTTAACTATTTGGGACCTGTCCAAAAGCACTGGGAGCTTGAAAAGCTTCCTTCGCTATTTCTACAATAGATTGAAAGTATATTTTTCCAGACTACCTTACATTTTCAGCATTAAAATAATCTCTGTTACAGTACAGTACACAATAATAAGCAGTTATGAGGTGATATTCAGAGCTAAAGTCAGTTTTGAACAGAAGGGTTATGTTTGGGCTAACCACAAATAACCTAAATATTTTGGTCTGTGAGAAAAAATGTGCCATTTTTTGAAGGATATTCTGGGCAGTGTCAAAATTCTCATTGCTATCCAATATTGCAGAGGCTTTGCTTGGCTGCAAGGGTGCAAATGTGCCTTTCTTCTCAAGTTTGTTTATGAAAAGTTTCACTCTTTATTTTAAAACTCAGTGTAATATGTTTCTTACTTCGGTTGTCTCCCTTCTTTCTTGAAGTGGTAACATTAACTTATGGAATTATACATCTTTCCCAATTTTCATTTCTCCTGAAGAAAATAGGATATGATATCACCTTTTTTCATTCAGTCATGGGATCCAAGCGTCGTTGGCAAGGCCAGCGATAATTCCCCATCACTGAAGGCCGTTGGGTAAATGGTGGTGAGCTGCTCCAGTCATTGGGGTGTGGAGGTTGGTTAGCTCAGTTGGCTGGGCATCTGGTTTGTGATGCGGAGCAATGCCAGCAGCGCGGGTTCAATTCCTATATGGGCTGAGATTGCCATGAAGGCCCTGCCTACTCAACCTTGTCCCTCGCCTGAGGTGTGGTGACCCTCAGGTTAAATCACCACCAGTCAGCTCTCGAAGGAGAGAGCAGCCTATGGTCCTCTAAGACTTAGGTGACATTCACTCATTCAAGTAAACCCACAGTGCTGTTAAAAAAGGCATTCCAGGATTTTGACCCAGTGACAATGAATGAACAGTGATACAGTTCCAAGACAGGATAGTGTGTGACTTGGAAGGAAAGTTGCAGTTGAGAGTCTTCCAATGCACTTGCTGCCTTGTTTTTCTGGGTGATAGAGGTTGTGAGTTTGGAAGGCACTCTCGACAGAGCCTTGGCAAATTGCAGCAGTCCATCTTGTAGATAGTGCACACTGTCACTGTGTGTTGGTAGTGCACACTGTCACTGTGTGTTGGTAGTGCACACTGTCACTGTGTGTTGGTAGTGCACACTGTCACTGTGTGTTGGTGGTGAAAGGGGTGCGTATAGGGTGGTGGATGTGCCAAACAAGCGGGTTGCTTTGTCCTGGATGGTGGCAAACATCTTCAGCGTTGTTGTCACTGCACTCATCCAGGCAAGTGGAGAGTATTCCATTACACTCCTGACTTGTGCCTTGTAAATAGTGGACAGGGTATAGGGAGTCAGGAGGTGAGTTACTCACCACAAAGTTCCCAGATCTGGCCTGCTCTTGTGGCCGCAGTATTTATATGATGGCTCATGTTGGTTCAAAGTAGGACCTTGAACCAAAGTCAAAAGAGTCCCCGATGTTTCATACTGGAGTGCACTCGACAACTGTCAGCTGATATTCTGTGCTTCACAGGGGTGGCCAGTCTTTGCGGATGAGGCTAGGTTGGAAGTGTTTTCAGGCTTTTTGATCATCCGGGGTTACAGGGCCTCACATTGGAATTTGAACCCCAATATCCACTCACACGTGCTTTTCAGGCAAAGTCATTGGACAGTTACCCAGAAGAAGGAAGCTTTCTTTTGCAGCACCTTTAATGCCACCCTGACTAAGGCCAGAAGACTAATTTGGCAACCTGCTTGACTGTATTATGTACGGTATGATAGTGCTGCCTTTATCTGCTGAGGCATGGAGGAGCTTACAACATTTTTGCTCGGCCAATTTGGACAATACAATTCTGAGGTAAAAGAGCAACTATTACATTTATAATGTAATTTACTCCTAACTGTCCTCTGAAAAGGCCAACTGAGCCTCTCAGTTGTATAAAATTGTTGTAGAGGAAAATCAATAAAGAGAAATGAATAAAACTGGGCTGACCAACTGACATCAGCCTAAGCACCAGAAACATTAAAGGGACACTCTAGAACAGATCTAGCGGTTGAAAATTAGCCATCCATGAAATATAGTGGGCCATCAGTCGCCGCAAAATTGTAGTCAGTCACAATCTGTAACACACATGACCCAGCACATTCTTGTTTCATCCATCACCATTATTGTAGTCAATGAGGAGCCCCAAAAGGGTGAGTCAAAAGCAGTTTATTTCCTACACACAGCTAGGAAATACAGCAACTAAGCAACAGGCCAAGTCCCAGACGGGACCACCTGAGATGCCAGCCCCCTTCCTGCTCCGTTTTTTATCTCGGGGAATTAATGTGGCCCACTGTTGGTTTCCGCCCCCTCATCGGGGAGCCCGTACTCCACAGGCCCAGAGGGAGATCATTCGGGTTGTCCCTGTGGGTCTCATGGGAGTTACAACAACCAACAAACTAGGGGATCAACACTAATTCGATGAGAGCGGCATGGTGGCACAGTGGTAGCACTGCTGCCTCACTGTGCCAGGGACCTGGGTTCAATTCCAGCCTGGGGTGACTGTGTGTGTGTGGAGTTTGGGACTTTCTCCCCATGTGTGCGTAGGTTTCTTCCGGGTGCTCCGGTTTCCTCCCACAATCCAAAGATGTGCAGGTTAGGTGGATTGGCCATGTTAAATTGACCCTTCGTGTCCAAAAGGTTAGGTGGGGTTACTGGGTTACAAGGTGTAGGATGGAAACCGTGGGCTTAAGTAGGGTGCTCTTTCCAACGGCTGGTGCAGACTCGATGGGCCAAATGGCCTCCTTCTGTACTGTATGGAATTATATGATTCTCTGAGTAGGAGAGCATGCCAGAAGAAGCACCAGGTAGAGGGGATGGAGTATCCTTACTGATTAGAAATGGATATCACCTCAGTGGTGAAGGAGGATATAATGACCATAAGACCACAAGACATAGGAGCAGAATTAGGCCACTCGGCCCATCGCGTCTGCTCCACCATTCAATCATAGCTGATATTTTTCTCATCTTCATTCTCCTGCCTTCTCCCCAAAATCACTGATCCCCTATTAATTAAGACCCTGGGCGGGATTCACCGACCCCACGCCGGGTCGGAGAATCGCTGGGGGCTGGCATGAATCCCTCCCCCGCCGTGTCCCGAAGTCTCCGCCACCAGAGATTCGGCGGGGGTGGGAAATCATGCCCCCGCCGATTCTCCGGCCCGCGATGGGCCGAAGTCCTGCTGCTGGAATGCCTGTCCCTGGGTGTGATTTTGCTGGGCTCCCTGAGCACCTAACACACCTGATCCTCGCACCCAAAGAACCGGCTTATCCTTGCCCCCGGTCATGTGAGCCCTATGCAGCATATGAGGCTAAGCCTCGCACAAGAGGAGGAAGAGTTCACCCTCCCTAGGGCATCCGCCCATGTCACCTCGTCAATCTCCTCACCCAACTCCTCCTCCAACTTACCCTTTAGCTCCTCCACCGAGGCCTCCTCCTCCTCTTGCATCACCTGATACGTTGCCGAGATCCTTCGCTCTCCAACCCACACCCCCCGACAGCACCCTGTCCTGGACCCTGCATGGCGGCAACAGTGGGAACTCCACCACCTGTCGCCGAACAAACGCCCTTACCTGCATATATCTGAAGGTGTTCCCCGGGGGAAGCCTGAACTTCTCCCCCAGCTCACCCAGACTCGCGAACTTCCCGTCCACAAACAGGTCCCCCATCCTTCTAATACCTGCCCTGTGCCAGCTCAGGAACCCTCCATCCATCCTCCCCGGAACAAACCGGTGGGTCCCCCGTATCGGGGACCACACTGAGGCCCCCACCTCCCCCCTGTGACATCTCCATTGCCCCCAAATTTTGAGGGTAGCCGCCACCACTGGGCTCGTGGTATACCTCGTTGGAGGAAGCGGCAGCTGCGCCGTCACCAGCGCCTCCAGGGTCGTGCCCACACAGGACGCCATCTCCAGCCTCTTCCATGCCGCCTCATCCCCCTCCATCACCCACTTACGCACCATTGCCACTTTGGCGGCCCAATAACACCCACAGAGGTTAGGAAGCGCCAACCCCCCCATCCCCTGCCCCGCTCCAGGAACTCCCTTCTCACCCTCGGGGTCTTCTGCACCCATACCCCACCACGCTCCTGTTAACCCGCCTGAAGAAGGCCCTAGTGATCAGGATGGGGAGGCATTGAACAGGAACAAAAACCTTGGGAGCACCGTCATTTTAACTGACTGCACCCTGCCCGCCAGGGAGAGTGGCAGCACGTCCCACCTCTTAAACTCCTCCTCCATCTGCTCCACCAGCCTCGTGAAGTTAAGCTTATATAGGGCCCCCCAGCTCCTAGCCACCTGGACCCCCAGGTACCTGAAACTCCTCTCCGCCCTTTTTAGCGGGAGCTCACCAATCCCCCTCTGGTCCCACGGGTGCACTACGAACAACTCACTCTTCCCCATATTAAGCTTGCACCCGGAGAAATCTCCAAACTCCCTAAGGATCCTCATCACCTCCGGCATTCCCCCCACGGGGGTCCACCACATATAGCAGCAGATCATCCGCATAGAGCGACACCCGATGCTCCTCCCCACCCCGCACCAGCCCCCTCCAGTTCCTCGACTCCCTCAATGCCATGGCCAGGGGTTCAATCGCCAGTGCAAAGAGCAAGGAGGACAGGGGACACCCCTGCCTCGTCCCCCGGTGTAGCCGGAAATACTCTGACCTCCTTCTGTTCATGGCCACACTCGCCACCGGGGCCTCATACAGCAGCCTCACCCACCTGACGAACCCCTCCCCTCCCCGAACCTTTCCAACACCTCCCACAGGTACCCCCCACTCCACCCTATCAAAGGCCTTCTCCCGCATCCATTGCCGCCACTATCTCCGCCTCCCCTTCCATCACCGGCATCATTATAACATTCAAGAGCCTCCGCACATTAGTATTCAACTGCCTCCCTTTCATGAACCCGTCTGATCC